>NW_028318997.1:0-5000 GCF_062004578.1 Staurois parvus
GGGGACAGTACAGGAGATGACCAGAGACTGCGGACACAGTACAGGGATGACCAGAGACTGCGGACACAGTACAAGGATGACCAGAGACTGCGGACACAGTACAGGGATGACTAGAGACTGCGGACACAGTACAGGGATGACCAGAGACTGCGGACACAGTACAGGGATGACCAGAGACTGCGGACACAGTACAGGGATGACTAGAGACTGCGGACACAGTACAGGGATGACCAGAGACTGCGGACACAGTACAAGGATGACCAGAGACTGCGGACACAGTACAGGGATGACCAGAGACTGCGGACACAGTACAGGAGATGACCAGAGACTGCGGACAGTACAGGGATGACCAGAGACTGCGGACACAGTACAGGGATGACCAGAGACTGCGGACACAGTACAGGGATGACCAGAGACTGCGGACACAGTACAGGGATGACCAGAGACTGCGGACAGTACAGGGATGACCAGAGACTGCGGACAGTACAGGGATGACCAGAGACTGCGGACAGTACAGGGATGACCAGAGACTGCGGACAGTACAGGGATGACCAGAGACTGCGGACAGTACAGGGATGACCAGAGACTGCGGACAGTACAGGGATGACCAGAGACTGCGGACAGTACAGGGATGACCAGAGACTGCGGACAGTACAGGGATGACCAGAGACTGCGGACAGTACAGGGATGACCAGAGACTGCGGACAGTACAGGGATGACCAGAGACTGCGGACAGTACAGGAGATGACCAGAGACTGCGGACAGTACAGGGATGACCAGAGACTGCGGACAGTACAGGGGATGACCAGAGACTGCGGACAGTACAGGAGATGACCAGAGACTGCGGACAGTACAGGAGATGACCAGAGACTGCGGACACAGTACAGGGATGACCAGAGACTGCGGACACAGTACAGGGATGACCAGAGACTGCGGACACAGTACAGGGATGACCAGAGACTGCGGACAGTACAGGGATGACCAGAGACTGCGGACACAGTACAGGGATGACCAGAGACTGCGGACACAGTACAGGGATGACCAGAGACTGCGGACACAGCACAGGGATGACCAGAGACTGCGGACACAGTACAGGGATGACCAGAGACTGCGGACAGTACAGATGACTGCTGACCTTTGGGGAGGGAGGGGGAGCGGGTACCTGAATTTGACAGGTACCCGCTCTTACTTCCGCAGAGTTTTTTTTTTTATCTTACCTGTTCCTCTACCCAGCCGCGCGCTGTCTTCCCGGCTTCTGTAGTGTGGGCGCTCGTCGGACAGCCGGATGCCCAGTGCGCATGCGCGAGAAGCGCTGCGCTTTGTGATTGGTCCGGCGGCTTCTGGGATCTGTCATGTGTCCCAGGTACCGCCTTACCATTCACAAAGAGCACTGCTTCTTGCGCATGCGCACTTGGGACCCGGCTGTCACGCACACTACAGAAGCCGGGAAGACAGCGCGCCGCTGGATAGAGGGACAGGTACGGTCCCACTGCAGAGCTGAGCGGCCGGCCCGGTATTCTGACACGGCGGCGGTGGAAATACCGGACCGGCCGCTCTATATTCGCTCCATAAGACGCACTGACATTTTCCCCCCTTTTTTGGGGGAAAAAAAAGTGCGTCTTATGGAGCGAAAAATACGGTATTCTCCTGGCGTGCCCACAGATAAGGCTCGGCATGCCACGGGTTCGCCATCACTGTCCTAGGCCATAGAGAGGAGTGCAGGCCATCTTTCTTTCACTCATCTCTATGTTCAGCTACCTCCAGCCCCGGAGCTCCAGATTGTGCAGGCAAGCCCGGGAACAACCAGAATCTCATCGATGACACCACCAATTAACACCCCAAACTGCGGACAGCTGGATCTTACTCACTTTTCAGAAGTTTTCCCGGCCATCACCTTCAGGACGAGCGGCAGGTCTTCTGCATATCTACACATGGGCCCCGTACCCAGGAGGTCAGCACGGGACCCGTGAGCATTTGGAAACTGACCGTCATTGGGGACAATACCTGCGGGAAAACACAGACTATGACATCATCTCACTAGTATCCTCTGACCTCATAGTGTCCAGTTCTGCCCCCATTGTGTGTCCTCCCCCTGACCCATCCCACACAATGCTTAAAATTCATTCTCAATAAAATGATGTATAAAAAAAAAAAATAATATGATAAATGAAAAAAGAATTCAGTAATAAATTTTGGCCAAAATGTATTCTGCTTCGTGTCTTTGCTAAAAAAAAAATCCCAATACGTGTAAATTAATTGGTTTACGTGAAAGTTATAGAGTCTACAAATGGCGGTATATATACACTGGGATTTTTTTTTTTTTTTAATTTTTACTAGTCGTGGCTGCGATCAGCGATTTACAGCGGGACTGCGGTGGGCATTCTTACACTGGGGGGGGGGGTTACTGACTTAGTGTCACTGACATCCCCAGTGACACCAATACAGTGATCAGTGCTAATAAAAAGCATTGACACTGTACTGATGGCACTGGCCAGGAAGGGGTTAACATGAGGGGAAATCAAAGGGTTAACTGTGTGCTGATGGTTCACTATAAGCACACTGCTTTGGATGGCTGTGCGGGAGCTGACAGGGAGGAGAACTGTTTTGTTTACAAACAGTTCTCCTCCCTGTTGGAGATGCTCATCACCGGCAAGGACCCAGTGATTGACAGCAGCAGCCCCTAACACACACACACACACACTAGGCCAGACGGGAAGAGGTTAATGACCCCGATGTAATAAACATGACGGCTTAGAGCAGGGGGGTCTCCAAACGGTCTACACAAAGGGGCCAGTTTACGGTCTCTCAGACTTTAGGGGGGCTGGACTGTGGCCAGTGGGGGTAGAAAATGTTTCGGCATCAGTGGGAGTCAATGCCCAACCACCAACAATCTTAGATGTCCGCCAGAGGAATCGTGCGCCTACCCCCACCTTTGGCGTCCGGCAGAGGAATCGCACCCCCTACCGTTGGCGTCCGGTAGAGGAATCGCGCCCCCTACCGTTGGCGTCCGGCAGAGGAATAGCACCCGCCACCGTTGGCGTCCGGCAGAGGAATAGCACCCGCCACCGTTGGCGTCCGCCAGAGGAATAGCACCCGCCACCGTTGGCGTCCGCCAGAGGAGTCGCGCCCCCTAACGTTGGCATCCGCCAGAGGAAATGCGCGCACCCCCCCCCCCACCGTTGGCGTCCACCAGAGGAATAGCGCCCCCCACTGTTGGCATCCGCCAGAGGAATCGCACCCCCCCAGCCGTTGGCACCCGCCAGAGGAATCGCACCCCCCCACCCGTTGGCACCCGCCAGAGGAATCGCACCCCCCCCACCCGTTGGCACCCGCCAGAGGAATCGCACCCCCCCCCCCCACCCGTTGGCACCCGCCAGAGGAATCGCACCCCCCCCCACCGTTAATTGGCGTCTGCCAGAAATAGTGCACTTTTACAGAGGGGAGTATAGTCCCCCAAGGGCCACATCCGGCCCCCAGGCCACAGTTTGGGGACCCCTGCCTTGAAGTCTGAACTCCGCAGTTATAAAAAACAGGAGCTGCATGGATCTGCGGCTCGGAGATCACGCCAAGAAAATTCTGATTCCTAATTTAGCCGCGCAGAGCAGATTAACATAATCATGGTACTTAAGAGATTTGAACCCAAAGACCTGACAGTTCCCAGCCAGCAATCCCCCCATATCCCACGTCTGAGGCCATATTCTCAGAGTCACTGAAATACAAGTCGGAGTTTGATGATGATTGATGAACACGATCAGGGGCGGACTGACAACTCACGGGGCCCTCGGGCAATAGGGGATCATGGGGCCCCTGTGTCCTTGCCCAAACTCAAAAAAAAAAAAAAAAAAAAAAAAAAAAGTGTACCAGGGGCATCTCATGGGGCCCCCTACTGACCCCGGGCCCTCGGGCAGTGCCCACGTTTCCAAATGGTCAGTCTGCGCCTGAACACGATTATTCCTAACCACAGCGGCCTATTCAGCAGATTTTCTACTTTGCAGTTCTGTTTCCTATCTCCAATGCTCCTTATTTACTGTACTTTTTACCATTAGCCGTTTCACGACCGCCCTATAGAAGAAATACAGCTACGGGGCGGCAGGTGTGCGCAAAATCACACACAGACACTTGATTTTGCAGTTCCAGGTAGGGGGAGCGCGAGCCCTACCTGCGCCGCCATTCGCGGCCGTCAATCACTGGGTCCCGGCCAGTGATTGCCCACCGGCGCCCGGTGATTACCGAGCATCTCCAACGGGGAGGAGGACGGTTTTGTTTACCCACAGTCCTCCTCCCTGTCAGCTCGGGCGCACAGCACAGCCATCCAGAGCAGTGTGCTTACAGTGAAGCACACAGACACCGCCCCCTAATAAAACACTCCCAGCACACAGTTAACCCTTTGATCGCCTCTCATGTTAACCCCTTCCTGCCCAGTGCCATTAGTACAGTGTCAGTGCTTTTTTTTTTTTTTTTAGCACTGATCACTGTATTGGTGTCACTGGGGATGTCAGTGACTCCAAGCCAGTTCCCCCCCAGTGTCAGAATGTCCGCCACAGTTCCGCTAAAAGTCACTGATCGCCGCCATTACTATTAGGAAAAAAAAAATTTCAGTATCTATATCGCCGTTTGTAAACGCTATAACTTTCACGTAAACCAATTCATTTACACGTATTGGGATTTTCTTTTGCAAAGACACGGAGCAGAATACATTTTGGCCGAAAGTTATGAGGAAATATTTTTACTGGACATGTTTAACCTCCCTGGCGGTCAGATTATGTCCATACTTCTGCGCTCAAAGCGGTACATTTTTTTTGCATGGAAATGTATTTTTTTTATTGTAGGCCTGTAATTTTTGGGAATAACTCACTGAAATCTGTCCGAACAAGAGTCTAGTAAACATCCCGGGGATGATAAAACTTGAAACACGAAATCATAAATTATAATTTAATAAATAATCATAAAAAATAATAATATAATAATAATAAATTTAATTCAATAATATAATCAAACCA
>NW_028318997.1:165000-180000 GCF_062004578.1 Staurois parvus
TGCTTTTGATCATTCAGTCATCTTGCTTACATTTACATTAAAGAGGCACTTGTAGGTCAGACAAATATAACATAACAGTTATAATGAAATAACCACAAATGTCTTTTCTGTGCTCACAGCATTATCAGTTTTATTCAACCCCCAAGTGACATTCAATCTTAGTACTTAGTACAGCATCCTTTTACAGTTATAACAGCTTTTAAACGTGAAGCATAGCTTGACACAAGTGTCTTGCAGCGATCTACGGGTATCTTCGCCCATTCTTCATGGGCAAAGGCCTCCAGTTCAGTCACATTCTTAGGCTTGCGCACTGCAACTGCTTTCTTTAAGTCCCACCAGAGGTTCTCAATCGGATTTAAGTCTGGTGACTGCGATGGCCACTCCAAAATGTTCCAGCCTTTCCTCTGCAACCATGCTCTAGTGGACTTGGAGGTATGCTTGGGATCATTGTCCTGTTGAAAGGTCCAACGTCTCCCAAGCCTCAGGTGTGTGACGGACTGCATCACGTTTCCATCCAATATCTCCTGGTACTGAAGAGAATTCATGGTACCTTGCACACGCTGAAGCTTCCCTGTACCTGCAGAAGCAAAACAGCCCCAAAGCATGATTGACCCTCCACCATGCTTCACAGTAGGCAAGGTGTTCTTTTCATCATAGGCCTTGTTCTTCCTCCTCCAAACATAGCGTTGATCCATGGGCCCAAACAGTTCTAATTTTGTTTCATCAGTCCACAGAACACTATCCCACAACTTTTGTGGTTTGTCCACATGGCTTTTGGCATACTGCAGTCGACTCTTCTTATTCTTTGGAGACAGCAAGGGGGTACGCCTGGGAGTTCTGGCACGGAGGCCTTCATTACGCAGTGTGCGTCTTATTGTCTGGGCTGAAACTTCTGTACCCACATCTGACAAATCTTTTCTCAGTTCCTCAGCAGTCACACGGGGACTTCTCTCCACTCTACGCTTCAGGTAGCGCACAGCAGTCGAAGTCAGCATCTTCTTTCTGCCACGACCAGGTAGCGTTTCAACAGTGCCCTTTGCCTTGAATTTGCGAATGATGCTTCCTAAGGTGTCTCTTGGTATGTTTAACATCTTTGCAATCTTCTTATAGCCATTGCCCTTCCTGTGAAGAGAAATCACCTCTTCTCTTGTCTTCCTGGACCATTCTCTTGCCTTCACCATGTTTGTAACCACACCAGTAAATGTCTAGAAGGAGCTGAGTATCACAGTCATTTTAAAGCTGCCTAATTGGTGCTTATTATGCTTGATTGCTGCTCGGTGACATCCACAGGTGTTTTCAATACCTGATGGAAAGCACCTGTATGAACCTCTGTTCTTCAGAGTGGTAGTCTTTAAGGGGTTGAATAATTGTGGCAATGAAGAAACCACATAAGAACCATTTACTACTGTATTACATAAACAATTGATGTCATTTTAGTTGCATTTGGGTAGTTACAACGTCCTTGTAGGATTTGATTCTGAATACAATTCCAAATGTACACTATAGTCCCTAAACCCCTTTACAGCATTGGGGGTTGAATAATTTTGGCCACAACTGTATATACACACACATACATACACACATACATACAGTACACAAATATATTTTTGGAACATCAGTCAATATGAAGACAGAAAAAAAATATTTAAAAAAAACTGGGGAAAAAAAAACAGACTTGAAACATACAAAAATTATCTGCAAAATAAATATTCGTGGAATTAACATCAGTCAATATAAAGACAAATTTATATTAAATATAAAAACAATAAAAATTATATAAATATCCTTGAATTAAACATAGGCCAGTCTGATGACATACATATATATATATATATATATAAAAAATAGTCTAGGAACCCCACATGTAGCCATGTATACAGACCAGACCCCATACACATCTACCTTCTGCTCCTCCTCATATACAGCCGGTGCCCCCACCTCGTAAGGTTTGCCTGGCCGTGCCTTGGCAGAGTAAGGTTGCTGATTGGTGGGGACAGGCCTGAGACCAGTGCAGTGGCCCAGGAAGTTCTCCCAAAAAGCAGACCAGCATTGATTAAGGTCAACTTATTAGAATGATAATGGGTCAGGGGGGCGCTGGGGAGGTACCATCTGAATTACCTAGATTAGAAGGCTTCAGGGATGTCTTCCCATTCCCACCCCTCCCACCTCCATAACCATGACCATGCATGCCCAGGCTTGGCTAGGGTTGCCACCTCATCCCTTTAAACCCAAACACATATTAATGACACGGGTTCTGGGGCTGACTAAGGTGGTAATTGAACTCACTTAGTGCCTGATCTGCATTAAATCAGCCTCAGAACCGGTGTCATTAATATGCGTTCGGGTTTAAAGGGATGAGGTGGCAACACTAGCCCAGGCAAATCTAAAGGTGCAAATTTATGGCAGATCTTCCAGCATTTAGGTCATGCCTGCACATCAGAATGCCTTCTGCTGCCTATGGCCACCTTAAGGCCATCCTGTTGCAGAGACAGAGTCCAACAGCTTAAAAGGATTTGTGTTGCTTTAAACACTGTTGCATGCAACAGCATTTAGCCCCAGCAAGCGCTGCACAGATGATGCCGGCAGACCACCGAGCCTATAGGCCCACAGTCCACGCTCAGGGACCTCGTCTTGTTGTCTGGGTGGGTTCTAACCCTTCATTTTACAGCAAGTCCGACTGTATTCATCAGAATCACATTGAGGAAACAGCATTGAAAAGCTGTGACACCCACACAATGAAGGCCAGACATAAACACAGACAAAGACACCACAATAAATAAAGGAGAGGGAAAAAAAAGTGTCATCACACACAGTCTGCACACTAGGAGCTCTCCAAGATAATAATTGCCATCTGGTGTCAATTGTAAGTGTGAGCGGAGAGAGAGAGAAGAGATAAAAGGAGAGAGAGAGAAAAGGATAGAAAGGAGAAAGAGAGAGAGGGAGAGAAAGGAGAGAAAGGGAGAGAGAAAAGGAGAGAGGAAGGGAGAGAGAAAAGGAGAGAGAAAGGGAGAGAGAAAAGGAGAGAGAAAGGGAAAGAGAAAAGGAGAAAAGGAGAGAGAAAGGGAAAGAGAAAAGGAGAAAGGGAGAGAGAAAGGGAGAGAGAAAGGGAGAGAGAAAAGGAGAGAGAAAGGGAGAGAGAAAGGGAGAGAGAAAGGGAGAGAGAGAGAAAAGGAGAGAAAGGAGAAAGAGAGAGAGGGAGAGAAAGGAGAGAGAGAAAGGGAGAGAGAAAAGGAGAGAGGAAGGGAGAGAGAAAAGGAGAGAGAAAGGGAGAGAGAAAAGGAGAGAGAAAAGGAGAGAGAAAGGGAAAGAGAAAAGGAGAAAAGGAGAGAGAAAGGGAAAGAGAAAAGGAGAAAGGGAGAGAGAAAGGGAGAGAGAAAAGGAGAGAGAAAGGGAGAGAGAAAAGGAGAGAGAAAGGGAGAGAGAGAAAAAAAGATATATATATGTATTATAGAATAAGGGAAAAAAGGAGAAAGAGAATAGATATATTTATTTTTTTATTTATTTCAAATAGAAAGAGAGAAAAAAGGTGACAGAGAAAAAGAAGAGAGATAAAGAAGACAGAGAGAGGTAAATTTAAATATATATATATATATATATATATATTTTTTTAGAGAAGGAGAAAAAAAGGTAAATTTATATATAAATAATAATTAAAAGGAAAAAAAATTATCTATCGCAGAGAGAGGGGAGAAAGAAGAAGAGAGAGACAGGAGAGAGAAAAAGAAAGGAGAGAGGTTTATAGATATTTTGTAAAATAAATATATATATATATTTATTTTACTATACATCTAGAAACCTCTCTCCTTTCTCTCTCTTCTTCTTTCTCCCCTCCCTCTGCGATATATACATACATATATATATATATATATATATATATATATACATATATATATATATATATATACACACATATATATATTATATATATATATATACATATACATATATATATATATATATATATATATACACACACACACGTATTTATTTATTTAAAACAGAGGGGAAAAAAGATATAGAGAAATGGGAGAAGAGAAAAAGAGATTTATAATAACAATAAAAAATATATTATCAATATATACATTAAATAATTATTAAATACATATTAAAAATAGAGAATGGGGAGAAAAATAAGATAGAGAAAAAGGAGAAGGAAAGAGATTTATAGATATAAAAAAAAAAAAAAATCAAAAAAATGTATATATATATAAAAAATATTATTGATAATAATGCAAAAAAAAAATAAATATATATATATTTATTTATTACAGAGAGGAAAAAAAGAGAGAGAGAAAAAGAAGAAGGAGAGACACCGAGGATACACACACACTGTTTTGATCCCACATGTATCACCAGCATTTCCATACCTTGTTCCATTGATAGATGGCCACTTTTTTTCATTCCTCGCGAATCCCATCCACAGAATCACCCCTGTAATCTTGGCTCTATCAATCTGCTCTCTCTCTCCCGTTTGACCGACATCCAAATCTACAAACGCCGGCCGCTCTTCCCGGCAGCGTTTCGGATCCCTGTCTCCGTAGAGAATCCCATGGATTTGCAGAGGTGACGACCCATGGGCTCCCCCAGCTGCTCCCGATTTCGTACGCTTTAGTTCCTCTGGTTTTCCTGTATCCTGCTACATGACAGTCCTGGCAGGTGATGTTGCGTAAAGCGATGGCGTATCGAGGCTTTTAAAGGCAGAAGTAGACCCAGATTTGGCGTTGCCTAAATAAATAAAAAAATGCGTTCCCCCCCCTCTCCCCCAGTGTTTTTTTTTTTTTTTTTTTTTTTAAATGTAGCGATGTATCAATGTAAACCTCACAACTGGTTTATGTGTTATGGCCTTGGGTTTTTTTTTTTTTTTTTGGTGCTGTCAGAGGGTGCCTTTTTCTATGTGGGAGGGGGGATTGGCTGGCATCAGTCGTTGACAGAGGGAAACCCCCCTCCCCTCCTCCTCCTGCTTCCCCATCACACCTCCCTTTCCATTCCCATTATTTCAGATTCTAATATTTAGTACAGCGTTTCACCTCACTAGCGGAGCTCATCACACGCTTCGCTGTCAGACTTCGATCATTCCCTTTAACTAATCGTTCCATGTGACCCCTCCCCCCCAACCGGAACCCCCACCCCCTCTACATTAGGTACAAAGTAGCAAAAAGAAACCATTTATTACTTAAGAGTGAATTTTTCCCTCTCTGGAACAGAGAGTAAAAAAAAATGGTTACATTGTTAACAAAGAACTGTCAGGGCACCAAAGGCGTGAAAGCCGTTGGCGGACGCAATGTTTCATTATGCAGCGCATGGAGCATGAAATGAGCCGTTTGTTCTTCCGATTCTCAAATCAGCCTCAGCGTGCGAGGATCGTACACAGATTTACTCGCGCCGTATAGGACGATATTCTATTGACATGACCTACGTGTGATGGGAGATTATGTACATGGCTTTCCTTAGACCGTTTTTTTTTTTTTTTTTTTTTTTTTTTTAGGGAAGACGACATCCCAGGGATCCCTTTAGACGTGCATGATCCGCAGTTATCTCAAATGGCCGCTAGGTGGTGCTGCAAAGCTGCTCAGTGTAATGCAGGCCATACATGGGTCAAATTTCGAGCGATTTTTCATCCAAAAATTGAAAACGCCATTCGCTCGGTAATCCGAAGGCGCCATCGATGATTTTGAAATTCGGCCGACCGAGTCATAAAGTTCACCCCATATAACAGGCGAAACTTCTGTTCCTTCCAGGTCACGGCTCATGCGCATATTCTTTTCGAAAAAACAATCGTACGAGTTTACCATCATTGAGTCGAAAAACGGTAGTTTTTCATGACTTTTCCAACGTGCCCGATCACCGAAAAGAGGAGAAACCATGAAAATCGACCGGTGCCATTGACCCCACTAACAGAGCGAAAATCAGTCGATTTTATGACAAAAAAATCAGTCAAATTTCGACCCATGTATGGCCGGCTTAAGTTATCCCTCCATTTATAATACACAATCCCACCTGTTACACCAAACTGTGTCTCACCTGGAGACCACCATTGATTGGCTGAGACCCCATTCACACCTGAGAGTTCCATTAAAGTGTTACTAAACCCCAACAGTACAATCAGTCTATAGATACAGTAAAGCATGCTTGTTATACTCACTGTGGAACCTAAGGGATTAATCCTCTGCATTGTGTGAAAATGCTGTTTGATCCTGTCTTCTCTGATCCTCCCCTTCTTCCAGTGCCCCCCTCTTATCTCCTGATAAGACAAACTGAACAGTAGCCATTCTGCACATGCTCAATATAGTGTCTATACTAGAGAGGTTCTTTTTTTTCTTGGGAAAGTGCATGTAATCAGCACAGGGCCAATTAGCACTGTCCAGACACAGGGTCAGGGGTTCTGCATCCTCCTAGATCAGAAAGAAAACTCCTCCTACAAGCTTTAATCAGTGCTCTGCTGGACAGTGATAGAAGTCACAAGACTGCAATGAATGTGGGGTCCGGGGATACGCGATATAGAGAACGCGGGGTCCCGGGAGACCCAATATAGTGAACGCGGGGTCCGGGGAGAGCAGGAGAGCGGGAGAGCAGCCGGGAAGCGGTTAAAAAAGCAGGATTTGTTTGACCACGGACGTATTTCCGTCCTTTTTTTTTTTTTTACGCTGCTAAAATCAGCACTACACAATGGCCCCCAACGTACCTGTCTGAAGGGCCCTATTCCTTTGTTTTATGCATGCAGAACTGGACACGGCACCCTTTAGTACACAGCATTTTATACACCTGGTGATTGACAGCTGCAGTCGCGAATGGTCGGGAAGCGGTTAAAAAAGCAGGAATTGTACGACCATTCCTTTGTTTTATCCAGGGGCGGAGTGACAACTCATGGGACCCCAGGTATTAGGTGATCATGGGGCCCCCGTGTCCTTGCCCACACTCAAAGCACACCCAAAAAAGCCTATAAAAGGTACCAGGGGTATTTCATGGGGCCCCCTACTGACCCCGGGCCCTTGGGCAATGCCCGTGTGCTCGAATGGTCAGTCCGCCCCTGGTTTTATCCGTGCAGAACTGGACACGGTACCCATTAGTACACAGCATTTTATACACCCGTGTGAACGTAGGCCTTACTAGGCGTTGCGATAATGCGTGCGTTTTTATTGCACGCTAAAATATGCATTCAAACACGCGTTAGCGCAGCACACTGATCTGATAGGCTTAGGCTTGTTCTTCATCATTCTCTTTAGTAAATCAGCCCCGCTGGGAGTGCACAGCAGATGTCGGGGCTTCTCGGGGCCGGCAGGGAGGAGGAATGGGGACTCACATCTGAAGGAATGGCGGGGGTGCCCCTCTTCTTGCGTGTGGCTGAGTGAGAGCTGTGCTGGCTGTTACTAGGTGAGTTGGATTCATCCAGCCAATGGCTAATATCCATCATCGGCTGCAAATCAGAGTAAAATGTAACAGGCGATCCAGTGTAGGGATAGCGGCTAGAACAGAGTAGACGTCCTCCGTATAGCTTGAAGCCTCGATCTTCACATCTGCAATGTTAATATGTTTAGGGTGATAATTATATGACACCTAACAGTCCTGAACACCAAAAGCTCATTACTGGCTCTAAGGCCAATTAAAGTCCAGCTCCGGCAATTAAAAAAAATTATAAATAGACCTCCAGCAGTGGTGGAGAATAAAAGAGCAGCTTTGGCTTCCATACTCTATGGCACTGTTCCCCTGCAGCAATTCAAATTGGCCACTAGATGTCCTCGGTCTTCTGGGTTGAATGACATAGGGGCAGGGCATCAAAGACCCACCCCCGAGGGAGCATCCGCTAGAGATTTATATATATTTCTTTCAAATATAAATATACCTCCAGCAATGGTGGAAAACTACTGCAGTACTTTATGGCAGTGGTCTCCAAACTGTGGCCCAAGGCCCTTCGCAGGCCTTTAACCGACCCTAAGGGCAGTATTCCTTAAACAGATGGGCTAAATGGTTAGCACTTCCGCCTGGCAGTACGTTGGTTCGAATCCCAACCATGGCACCACCTGCCTGGAGTTTGCATGTTTTCTCTGTGCCTGCGTGGGTTTCCTCCTGGTACTCCGTCAGATTTCCTCCCACACTCCAAAGAAATGCTGGTAGGTGAATTGGCTCCTGTCTAAATTGTCCCTAGTATGTGTATGAATGTGAGTTAGGGACCTTAAATTGTACGCCCCTTAAGGGTTAGGGACTGATGTGAATGTACAATATATATGTAAAGCGCTGCGTAAATTGACGGCGCTATATAAGTACCTGAAATAAACAGATATGAGGCAGTATTTCTCCCACTGACACCAACAGTGTCTACTGACACCCATGATGGGGCACTATTCCCCCTCCTACTGACCGTAGGCATCAAGTAACTGACCACCAACCCTGAGGCAATGTTTATTTTCACTGATGCTAGGCCTGGGACGTTTTCTACCCCCACTGGCCACAGTCTGGCCCCCCTAAAGTCTGAAGGACAGTAAACTGACCCCTCTGACCCCTGCTCTGTGGCACTGTTCTCCTGTAATTAAAATTTGCCAAAAAAAAGAGGAAAAACCTCCTGCACTCCATGTAGGCTATGGCCTACATGGAAGGATCTTCATAAACCTTACCATTCAATCCAATAAGGCAGTTCTGTGCAGTCCCCTAAGGCCTGGGGTAGCCTAGTATGGCACCATAAAATCAGAAAATATTAATAAAATAATCAAATTTGCCAGTAATTGTCCTCAATTGTTCCACAAGTGTCAGGTGTATGGACTTCAGCCAAAGTGGTTTACTCATCCCAATGGTGACTATCCCAACGGTGACTTTCCCAACAGTGACTATCCCAACGGTGACTATCCCAATGGTGACTATACCAATGGTGATTATCCCAACGGTGACTTTCCCAACGGTGACTATACCAACTGTGACTATCCCAATGGTGACTATCCCAACGGTGACTATCCCAACGGTGACTATCCCAACGGTGACTTTCCCAACGGTGACTATCCCAACGGTGAAGCTATGCAAACAATTGCAAGAGAAGGAAGTGACAACAGCCAAAGAGAGACCGAGGGAATTGGTCATGGTCAAGGAAGAAGTAGCAAGGCAAAGGGAACTTGAGGATGAAGTCAACCAGACCCGAGGACTTATTAATGGGAATTGTACGTTTTCTGCCCCATGAGGCCTGGAGAGAAAGGTGGGTGGTTGCTCACTAGAGGGACATTAGTCAACGGCTCCATGACAGCAAAGACAAAATGGCATTCTGTTTGACGTTCAGCCTGGGTATGTATGGCACCTATCTCCCAGAGGGCAAAGGTTTGAATGGGTAAGACGCCATGAACTGCAATCACCTGCTTCTATCAACACTTGCAACTCAACACCCTGGGACTTTTAGGGTGTCATGCAATCAAGTAAAAATGTATTTTTTAAAATTATTCATTTATTCATTTATTCAATTACAAAATAAAACCATATGTAGCACTGCCCCCTTAGGAGACACTGAAGTTTTGGGTCCGCCTATAGTCCTGCACAGCCAGGCAACACGCATTTTCACTATAATGTGCATCCAGGATACAGTAACTAGTCCTTAAGCTTTTTTTGTCATTTTATTAGGGGATTTGAACTGAGATAGGGTTAGGGGTGTACGGGATGCCCAATGGAACTACAAAACAGAAGGCAAACTCCTTAGCAACTCTGTACAAGTCTTTACAGCAAAAAGCGAGCTAGCCAGCATCTCCTATAGTATGGCCCCAGACCCCAAATGAATCCTCTCCTCATCCAGCTATACTGGGTGTTTCCCTGGGCAGGGGATCCACTGCCTGCCACTGCAGTGTGAACAGTCCTAGGTAAAAAGCTAAGAGAGTGCCATTTTCCTCTTAGTGGCCCAGGGGGTGCAGGTTTACTCACTCAGTCCTCCTCTTGTGCTGCTGATGGGTTGGTGGCTTCTACCAGGCCTTCAAGCTGGGCCACTCCTTCCCTGCTGCACAGGTGGTCTTTTCTCTGGGGGCCGGTGAAGCCCTGAGCTTTCCTCCTTCCAAGCTTCCTGCCTGGAGGTGAGCCCCTCTACCATCTGGGCTCCTTCACAGGTTCCTGCTCTCCATCTTCACTTCCTGGGGATTGGCCAGGATCCTCTACGAGTACAGACCAGCCCCTCCTCACCTCCTCCCACTGCTTCTAGATCTTTCTCCAAATTTCTAGAGCAGTGGGAAATTCCAGAGAGCTGGTCTGCAGAGACTCTCGGCTCTGACCTCATTTTGACCCAACAAGCTATCACACCCAGGATGCTACTCAGCCTCTAGCTAACAACTGATTCTAGGGCTCCCCCTAGTTACCTAGGAGGGTGCTACACATATATTAGAACAATATTATATACAACCCTGTAATGTATTTTTTTAAATGCTGCACAGGTGGTCTTTTCTCTGGGGGCCGATGAAGCCCTGAGCTTTCCTCCTTCCAAGCTTCCTGCCTGGAGGTGAGCCTCTCTACCATCTGGGCTCCTTTCTAGGCTCCTGCTCTCCACCTTCACTTCCTGGGGGTTGGCCAGGATCCTCTACGAGTTTTTTCTAGAGCAGTGGGAAATCCAAGAGAGCTGGTCTGCAGAGCCTCTCAGCTCTGACCTCATTTTGACCCAACTGGCTATCACACCCAGGATGCTACTCAGCCTCTAGCTAACAACTGACGATAGAGCTCCCCCTAGCTACATAGGAGGGTGCTACACTTATATTAGAACAATATTATATACAACCCTATACCGTATGTTTTTAAATGCAATACAACATACAGCATTACATTTGGAGGTTCCATAGTTCGTTGCACTCAGATTGTAAGGCTGTATAGTAAACATTAATTAATATCCTTGTATTATATTTTTTTATAGCTTTGCCCCGTATTTCTGAAGAAGCAAATTTGTTCTGTGATGATGCATCATAAAAACTGCCACCCTTCTTCTATGATGTAACCAGCAGCATGTTCCATTTTTTTCTTGACTCAGAGTATAATATATAGTTGTTTAAGGAAGTGACTAAGAGCAGTGTATATGGACATACACCTCACCATAAGACTGAATGTCCATGTTGTAATAACATACTGTTGGGAACATTATTGTTCTTATACAGTATTTGGTTTATTATTATATTATCCCACGCCCCTGACGTCTGTTGATGACGAAACGCGTAGGGTGGAGCCACGCTGTGTGACGTTATTGCGCTCTGGAGGGACAGAGGCCATCTTGTCGGTTAGAAACTTAACGGTGCCATTGGATATGCTGATTTCCTGTGCTTGCTACGTAAGTGCAATTCAATAAATCGGTTTATAACGTTGAATTTACTATGAGTGGGCAATTCTTCTTTTCATGTGGTGCTTTGATGGCCTGATAGGGAGTTTGCCATTTGAAGCTCTTTTTGGAGGAATATCCTGGATGATCCTGTGTTTCCTATGCAAGAACTGGTTGCAGCACCTGCTGGATTTATGACACTGCTTATGTTGACCGACCTGTGTGTGGACCTGTATTGGTGTCAGGAATGGACTCAGCACTGGTGGTGGGACTCACCTGCCGTGTGGGCTGCAGTACCAGGGCTGACCAGCGGGTGCTCTCAGCAGCCAGAAGCTCACTTCTGCAGTCAGCCAACACCTGGGGCTGATTGCAGGAGGTGTATTTAACCCCTTCACGCCTAATGGTAAAACAAATCGAAATGCCTAAGCACAATTCTGCAACGTTGACATGTGTTAGTAAAACCGTACATATCATCACAACTACTTTGTACATCCAGGTGAATTATACCTTGTTTTTTTCAGGACAAATTGGGCTTTCATTTGGTGGTAAATGGTAATGGATAGCTCCTAATTGTTTTTTTTATTATTAAAGGAAAACTGGGCCAAAATAGTAAAAAAAAATCGTTTTTTTTAAATTTAACTGTGTTTCTTGTTACGACCATAACCTACCACCAAAGAACAACCCAAAATAAATTCTCCAGTTCTTGACGATCGCAGCGATACCATATATGTGTATGTTATTTGTTGTTTGTACCCGTAGTACAGCCCAGAAACAACAGTGCGCATTTTGTTTTTGTGTTTTTTGTTTTTTGTTTTTTTTACACAAAACACACTGTCACTGACACTGACATTAACACTAACTGACACTGATACTAATTTTTTTAAATCCTGACCTTTGACCCTGACCTTGACTCAAACACTAACCCTGGTACTGAACTAGATCAAACTTTGATCTAGGTATTTTTCTTTATTTTTTCTTTTATTTTTTAATATTTATTTATTTATCTTTTTTTTTTTTTTTTTTTTTACAAACTTTTTTTTTATCTCTCTGTCAGGAGTTCGAGAGATACAATGTATCTCTCTTCTCCATTCATAGAGAGAGAAAAAACAAGGGGGCCGGGCTGCACAGTGACTGATCACTGTGATAGCCAATCAGAGGCTATCACAGCGATCACGTGACCCGGATTCGGGAGTCCCGGGTCCCGATCGTTAGAACGGGACCCGGGGCTCTCAGTGACACCGCGGTCTCGGTGCTGGGAGCGCGCCAAGCGGCGCGCTCCCAGCACAAAGACAGGTACGCAAATATGCGGCCCCACGGAAAAAAGCACAGGTCCGTGAGGCTGCATATTTGTGTTACGTCGGCGTCAAGGGGTTAAGGAATGACCAGGCCTGTGATCAGGGCCTTGGTGTAATGTTTCCCATTAGCCCCTTTACCTGGTATCCTGTGTTCCTGCCTCGTTGCTGACCCTGCTTTGATCCTGACCTCTGCTGACTGTCTCCTGTTGAACTCCTGGCTTGCCTGACCATCCCTCTGCCTGATACTCGGTACCGCGCTGCCCGCTACCTGCTGAACCTGGCTTGTGACCCCAACCATACTCTGCTTGCTCCTCCTGTACCACGCTGCCCGCACGATACCGCCCTGGCCTGTCTGACTACGCTTACTTCACCCGACAATCCATCCATCCCGCACGGATCACCTTTAGTAAGTCTGCCTGCCTCTTCCCATCAGACTCCGTTCCTGCACTCCCCTGCCAGTACTCTCTACCACAGCTGGACGCACTCAGGGGTCGCGACCTGGTTCCAGTCTGCACCAAGTCCATCCCCACCATCAGGGGCCCTGGTGAATAGCAGACTGGGACATAGACCTCAGGAAATCCGTGCTGTGGGCTGCTAGAGACACTGCCAGGCGGCACCTGACAGTACCTTATGCCTGACTACGCCTGTGTTCCTGAAGCCTGCTACTTCCCTGTGTCAGTCCACACATTTCTGGTCATACCCGGATCCCTAACAATTGGTAAGAGGCCAATCTATTTGGGTGTATGGTGGTGGTCCCTTTCTTGGATTGGAACCCCTTTCCTTTGCACAGCTCTTCATTTCTTTATACGGGAAACCTACATGGACTTTGTTGTCATCTACATTATTGTGTATGGGACTTTATGTTCTACTCCTACCAGTCCATCCCCCACAGTTACTACCTTTTGTACCACTAGCCCGTCCCTCCTAGATTGTAAGCTCCCAGGATCAGGGCCCTCCTGCATTGAACTGTATTGTTGCTGTATTGTCTCCCGTTATATTGTAAAGCACTGAGCAAACTGTTGGCGCTATATAAATCCTGTATAATAATAATAACTAGAGCTGCATTTTTCCACTATATTTTTCTGTGTGCCTATATTTGCAAGCTGCTCTATTTGTATAGTAATTCTAAGCGCAGTGTCTGTGTTATACAATATTATATTAAATAAATGAATCATTTTACCAAATATTACTACATGTATATGTGTGATATGTTAAAATTCCCAGGGTATTGAGTCGTACTAATATGTTGTATCTGATGTGGTATCTATAACAAATTAAAGACCCCCGTATTTGGATATACCAACTGGCATACCCAAATACTGGGTTCATTACTATTAAGGGCCCTGCTGTTCTCACTGTTTCAGCTCCTGTGTCGAGGGAAGAAAAATATAGGCAATGATTATAGCATGTTACAGTTTTCCACAACTGTATAGTCAAAAGTTGTGGAAACATGACCATCATACCTATCTGAATTTTTGGAAATCCAACACTATGGGCATCGATAAGGAGTTGTTCCTACGCCCTTTGCAGGTATACCAAGTTTTCCACTAGAGTCTTGAAGCATTTCTATTGAAAGTTGTGCCCATTTAGCCAAAAGAGCATTTTTGAGGTCAGGTACGAGTGTTGGATGAAAAGACCTGGCTTGCAGTCTGTGTCATAGTTCATTCCAAAGGTGTTCACTGCTGTTGAGGTCAGGGCTCTCTTCAGGACACTTGAGTTCCATCACACCAAACGCATCACCAAGCTGTCTTTATGAAACTTGAGTTCTTCCACACCAAACTGGTCAAACCATGTCTTTATGAAACTTGAGTTCTTCCACACCAAAACTGTCAAATTATGTCTTAGTGAACTTGGGTTCCTCCACACTAAAAACTGGTCAAATAATGTCTTTATGGAACTTGTGGTCCTACACACTAGACTGGACAAACTGTCTTTATGGAACTTGAGTTCCTCCACACCAACCTGGTCAAACTGTGTATTAACAGAACTTGAGTTTCTCCACACCAAACTGGTCAAACCACATCTTTATGGAATTTGAGTTTCTCCACACCAAACTGGTCAAACCACATCTTTATGGAATTTGAGTTTCTCCACACCAAACCGAACAAAACATGTCTTTAGAGAACTTGAATTCCTTCACACCAAACTGGTCACACCATGTCATTATGGAACCTGAGTTCCTCCACATCCGCCTGGTCAAATTATGTCTTTATAGCACTTGAGTTCCTCCACACACGACTGGTCAAACCATGTTTTTGTGGAACTTGTGTTCTTCCAAACCAAACTCGTCAAAACATGTCTTTAAAGACCTGGCTTGGGGCACAGTCATGGCAGGACAGAAAATGGCTTTCCATAAACTGTTAACACAACATCAGAAGTGCACAATTGTCTGAAAGGTACCGTATGTATGATGTAGCCTTAACAGAGACCTTCACTGGAAACACCTGAACT
>NW_028318998.1:0-15000 GCF_062004578.1 Staurois parvus
AAAAAATGTAAATGGCCATTAATATCACACTTCAATAAAGGGTGACAGCTTAGAAAAAGAAAATCGCATTAACCGCTTGCCTACCAGGAGGCAGTGACTGATGTGAATGTACAGTATGGAAAATGCTGCGCAAATTGTTGCCATTATTTAACCACTTCAAGTCCGGACACTTTCACCCTCTTTCTCCCCAAGCTAATTTTCAGCTTTCAGTGCTGTTGCACTTTGAATGAAAATTGCACAGTCATGCAACACTGTACCCATATTAAATTTTTATAATTTAGGAGGCACTGATGCTGCTGCACTGATGATGGGCACTGATACGGTGGCACTTCTTGGCATTGATGAGGAGGCACTGATGATGCTGCACTTATATGCAGCAATGATGGGCACTGATAGGCGGCATTCATTGGCGCTAATGGGTGGCACTGATGTTCTGGGGAGAGCGGACATAGCGAACGCGGGGTCCGGGGAGAGCGGACATAGCGAACGCGGGGTCCGGGGAGAGCGGACATAGCGAACGCGGGGTCCGGGGAGAGCGGACATAGCGAACGCGGGGTCCGGGGAGAGCGGACATAGCGAACGCGGGGTCCGGGGAGAGCGGACATAGCGAACGCGGGGTCCGGGGAGAGCGGACATAGCGAATATTCCCCAGGTAAATGAAGTCATACATCCGAGGAGTCTTATGGAGGGGAGATAAGGGGTTTTCTCAGCTAAGACCACCCTCCTGCCTGCATGACTGAGCTAAGCGCAGATGGATGAAAGTAAAATGCTACATGATTTCTCAGCTAAATAAAGCATGGAGGCATGGAGGGGGGCATGAGTTTGTTTTGAATAATAAAAATGAATTCAATAGCATTTTGGTTTGTGGTGTTCAGATACAGTGTAGTCGGCGGGAGGAACAGCGACCCATCGCCGGTGTCGGCGGGAGGAACAGCGACCCATCGCCGGTGTCGGCGGGAGGAACAGCGACCCATCGCCGGTGTCGGCGGGAGGAACAGCGACCCATCGCCGGTGTCGGCGGGAGGAACAGCGACCCATCGCCGGTGTCGGCGGGAGGAACAGCGACCCATCGCCGGTGTCGGCGGGAGGAACAGCGACCCATCGCCGGTGTCAGTGGGAGGAACAGCGACCCATCGCCGGTGTCAGTGGGAGGAACAGCGACCCATCGCCGGTGTCCGTGGGAGGAACAGCGACCCATCGCCGGTGTCCTTGGGAGGAACAGCGACCCATCTCTGGTGTCAGTGGGAGGAACAGTGCCCCATCTCTGGTGTCAGTGGGAGGAATACTCCTCCATGGGCAGGATAAAAGCAAGCAAAGGGTCACATCTGGCCTCAGGGGCTGCAGTTTGGAGACTACTGCTCTAAAATATAGCAGGTGATCTTTAGTATTTTTATATAACATTTTCAGCAATATAAGACTATTTACGTATAAAACTTTGTTAACGCCAATATTTCGCTCTGTTGCCTTCCACCAATAAATATACACGCAAAACAACTTCCCCAGAGCTCCACCTACCTATTATTGAAGAGTGATGGATTCATCAGTTTCCGGTACTGACAGAACGACAAACTGACTGACAGCAAACATATATTGATAAATTCCCTGCTACACGATGGACTTTGTTTTTTTGTTTTTTTTAAACAACCGTTTACAGGTCTAGGGACCTTAGATTGTACACCCCTTGAGGGTTAGGGACCTTAGATTGTACACCCCTTGAGGGTTAGGGACCTTAGATTGTACGCCCCTTGAGGGTTGGGGACCTTAGATTGTACGCCCCTTGAGGGTTGGGGACCTTAGATTGTACACCCCTTGAGGGTTAGGGACCTTAGATTGTACGCCCCTTGAGGGTTGGGGACCTTAGATTGTACACCCCTTGAGGGTTGGGGACCTTAGATTGTACGCCCCTTGAGGGTTGGGGACCTTAGATTGTACGCCCCTTGAGGGTTAGGGACTGATGTGAATGTACAATATATATGTAAAGCGCTGTGTAAATTGACGGCGCTATATAAGTACCTGAAATAAATGTAAGGCATTTGCAGTGAGACTCTCTCTTACCGACTAGAGGCTCATTCTGCCCATCTGATGCTTTTATTTTCTCATCCAGGGATTTTAAGTTCTTTGTATAAGAATACTGCGTACGTTTTGTTCGCTGAAAAAAAAAAAAATTATCACAATAAAAGATGTATCGCTTTTATTAAACAGAAAGGGAGAGGGGGGGAGAGAGAGGGGAGGGGGGGAGAGAGAGGGGAGGGGGGAGAGAGAGGGGAGGGGGGAGAGAGAGGGGGAGGGGAGAGGGAGGGAGGGGGGAGGGGAGAGGGAGTGGGGAGGGAGGGGGGAGAGAGGGGAGAGAGAGGGGGGAGAGAGGGGGGAGAGAGGGGGGAGAGAGAGGGGGAGAGAGAGGGGGGAGAGAGAGGGGGAGGGGAGAGAGGGGGGAGGGGGAGAGAGGGGGGAAGGGAGAGGGGGGGAGGGGAGAGGGGGGGAGGGGAGAGGGGGGGAGGGGAGAGGGGGGGAGGGGAGAGGGGGAAAGGGGAGAGGGGGGGGGAGGGGAGAGAGGGGGAGGGGAGAGGGAGGGGGAGGGGAGAGGGAGGGGGAGAGGGAGGGGGAGGGGAGAGGGAGGGGGAGGGGAGAGGGGAGAGAGGGAGGGGGAGAGAGGGGGAGGGGAGAGAGAGGGGGGGAGAGAGAGGGGGGGGGGGGAGAGAGAGGGGGGATAGAGGGGGGGGAGAGAGGGGGGATGGGGGGGGGGGGAGAGGGGGGGATGGAGGGGAGGGGAGGGGGGAGGGAGGGGAGGGGGGAGAGAGAGGGGAGGGGGGGAGAGAGAGGGGTGGGGGGGGGAGAGAGAGGGGAGGGGGGAGG
This sequence comes from Staurois parvus, assembly GCF_062004578.1. NCBI lineage: Eukaryota > Metazoa > Chordata > Amphibia > Anura > Ranidae > Staurois > Staurois parvus. The sequence goes on from NW_028318998.1 coordinate 2,854, forward strand.
GAAGGGGGGGGAGAGAGGGAAGGGGGGGGGGGGGGGGGGGGGGGAGAGAGGGAAGGGGGGGGGAGAGAGGGAAGGGGGGGGGGAGAGAGGGAAGGGGGGGGGAGAGAGGGAAGGGGGGGGAGAGAGGGAAGGGGGGGGAGAGAGGGAAGGGGGGGGAGAGAGAGAGGGGGGAAAGAGAGGGGGGAAAGAGAGGGGAGGGGGAGAGAGAGAGGGGGGGAGGGGGAGAGAGAGAGGGGGGGAGGGGGAGAGAGAGAGGGGAGGGGGAGAGAGGGGGGAGAGAAGGGGAGGGGGGAGAGAAGGGGAGGGAGGGGGGGAGGAGAGGGAAGGGGGGAGGAGAGGGAAGGGGGGAGGAGAGGGAAGGGGGGGAGGAGAGGGAAGGGGGGGAGGAGAGGGAAGGGGGGGAGAGAGGGAAGGGGGGGAGAGAGAGGGGAGGGGGAGAGAGGGGAGGGGGGAGAAGGGGGGAGAGAGGGGGAGGGGAGGGGGGAGAGAGGGGGAGGGGAGGGGGAGAGAGGGGGAGGGGAGGGGAGAGAGGGGGAGGGGGGGGGGGAGAGAGGGAAGAGGGGAGAGAGAGGGGGAATAGAGGGGGGGGAGAGAGGGGGGGGAGAGGGGGGGATGGAGGGGAGGGGGGAGAAAGAGGGGAGGGGGGGAGAGAGAGGGGTGGGGGGGAGAGAAGGGGGGAGAGAGAGAGGGGAGGGGGGAGAGAAGGGGGGAGAGAGGGAAGGGGGGGGGAGAGGGAAGGGGGGGGGGGGGGGGGGGGGGGAGAGGGAAGGGGGGGGGGGGAGAGGGAAGGGGGGGGGGGGGGGAGAGAGGGAAGGGGGGGGAGAGAGGAAGGGGGGGGGGGAGAGAGGGAAGGGGGGGGAGAGAGGGAAGGGGGGGGGGGAGAGAGAGGGGGGAAAGAGAGGGGGGAAAGAGAGGGGAGGGGGGAAAGAGAGGGGAGGGGGAGAGAGAGAGGGGGGGAGGGGGAGAGAGAGAGGGGGGGAGGGGGAGAGAGAGAGGGGGGGAGGGGGGAGAGAGAGGGGGGGGGGAGGGGGAGAGAGAGAGGGGGGGAGGGGGAGAGAGAGAGGGGGGGGAGGGGAGAGAGAGAGGGGAGGGGGAGAGAAGGGGAGGGGGAGAGAAGGGGAGGGGGGAGAGAAGGGGGGGGGGGGGGGGGGGGAGAGAAGGGGGGGGGGGGGGAGAAGGGGAGGGAGGGGGGGAGGAGAGGGAAGGGGGGGAGAGAGAGGGGAGGGGGAGAGAGGGGGGAGGGGGAAAGAGGGGAGGGGGAGAGAGGGGGGAGGGGGAAAGAGGGGAGGGGGGAGAAGGGGAGGGGGGAGAAGGGGGGAGAGAAGGGGAGGGGGAGAAGGGGGGAGAGAGGGGGAGGGGAGGGGGAGGGGAGGGGAGAGAGAGGGAGGGAGGGGGAGGGAGGGGGAGGGGGGGGTGGGGCGGGGGGGGGGGGGAGAGGGAAGGGGGGAGGAGAGGGGGGGGGGGGGGGAGAGGGAAGGGGGGAGGAGAGGGAAGGGGGGGGGGGGGGGAGGAGAGGGAAGGGGGGAGAGAGGGAAGGGGGGGAGGGAAGGGGGGGAGAGAGGGAAGGGGGGGAGAGAGGGGGGGGGGAGAGAGGGGAGGGGGAGAGAGGGGAGGGGGAGAGAGGGGAGGGGGAGAGAGGGGAGGGGAGAGAGGGGAGGGGGAGAGAAGGGGATGGGGGAGAGAAGGGGATGGGGGAGAGAAGGGGAGGGGGGAGAGAAGGGGAGGGGGGAGAGAAGGGGAGGGGGGAGAGAAGGGGAGGGGGGAGAGAAGGGGGGAGGGGGGGAGAAGGGGGGAGGGGGGAGAGAAGGGGAGGGGGGGAGAAGGGGAGAGAGAGGGGGAGGGGAGGAGAGGGGGAGGGGGGGGGAGGGAAGGGGGGGGGAGGAGAGGGAAGGGGGGGGAGGAGAGGGAAGGGGGGGGAGGAGAGGGAAGGAAGGGGAGGAGAGGGAAGGAAGGGGAGGAGAGGGAAGGAAGGGGAGGAGAGGGAAGGAAGGGAGGAGAGGGAAGGAAGGGGAGGAGAGGGAAGGGGGGGGAGGAGAGGGAAGGGGGGGAGAGAGGGAAGGGGGGGGAGAGAGGGAAGGGGGGGAGAGAGGGAAGGGGGGGAGAGAGGAAAGGGGGGGAGAGAGGGGAGGGGGGAAAGAGAGGGGAGGGGGGGAAAGAGAGGGGAGGGGGAAAGAGAGGGGAGGGGGGAAAGAGAGGGGAGGGGGGAAAGAGAGGGGAGGGGGGAGAGAGAGAGAGGGGGGGAGAGGGGGGGGGAGAGAAAGAGGGGGGGAGAGAGGGGGGGGGGGAGAGGAGGGGAAGAGAGAGAGACCATTGATTCTAACAGTGGTGTCAGTAAAGCTACTTTCACACTGATCCACGGTACAAACGAATATCCCCAGACTCTGCATTCACTATAGCCGCTCTCCCCGGACCCGGCATTCACTATAGTCGCTCTCCCCGAACCCCGCATTCACTATAGCCGCTCTCCCCGGACCCCGCATTCACTATAGCCGCTCTCCCCGGACCCCGCATTCACTATAGCCGCTCTCCCCGGACCCCGCATTCACTATAGCCGCTCTCCCCGGACCCCGCATTCACTATAGCCGCTCTCCCCGGACCTCGCATTCACTATAGCCGCTCTCCCCGGACCCCGCATTCACTATAGCCGCTCTCCCCGGACCCCGCATTCACTATAGCCACTCTCCCCGGACCCCGCATTCACTATAGCCGCTCTCCCCGGACCCCGCATTCACTATAGCCGCTCTCCCCGGACCCCGCATTCACTATAGCCACTCTCCCCGGACCCCGCATTCACTATAGCCGCTCTCCCCGGACCCCGCATTCACTATAGCCGCTCTCCCCGGACCCCGCATTCACTATAGCCGCTCTCCCCGGACCCCGCATTCACTATATCTGCTCTCCCCGGACCCCGCATTCACTATAGCCGCTCTCCCCGGACCCTGCATTCACTATATCTGGTCTCCCCGGACCCTGCATTCACTATATCCGCTCTCCCCGGACCCTGCATTCACTATATCTGGTCTCCCCGGACCCTGCATTCCCTATGTCTGGTCTCTCACAGTACACAGAACATGGAAATGCAATTATTTTATTATATATAAACTGCTAAATACCTTTTCTCATCAGCAGTATCTAGCAATCTTGTGACTTCTATCAGTGTCCAGCAGAGCACATGTTACAGCTTGTAGGAGGAATTTTCCATCTGCTGTAGGAGGATGCAGGACCCCTGACCTCTGTCTGGACAATGCTGATTGTCCTTGTGCTGATCACATGCACTCTCCCAAGAAAAAAAAAAAACCTCTCTAGCAAAACACACCAAACAGAGCATGTGCAGAATGACTCCTAGAGCTCTTTACTATCAGCAGATAGATTGGGGACAGTAGAAGGAGAAGACAGGATCAAACAGCCTTTTTACACAATGCCAAGGATTAACCCCTTAGGTTCCACAGTGAGCATAACAAGCATGCTTTACTGCCTCTACAGACTGACTGTACTGATGTGGTTTTAGTAACACTTTAAACAAGAAAGCAAAATTATTCCCAATTCTGAAAAAGAAGAGTGTAAAAAATAAAAAGGATGAAAGTCCGCTTTAAGGACTCCATAACCCACCTTCATGTATTTGTGAAGAGCGCCGGCATAATGCATAATCTGATCTTTTTCATTCAGGCAAAGTTCATTACACAGCTGTAAAAAAAAGAAAAAAAAAAAAAAAAAAAAAGAAGGTACAACATGAATATAAAAAAAGAAAAAAAAAAAAAATGTACACAAACCACACCTGACTTTCAAAAGAAAAAAAACACATTGTTGAAGAAAATGTCCCTTTTTAGAAAGAACCTCTGTTGGGTTTTTATGGTGGCAGACACGGGATAGGTGAACATTTTACAAACATTTTGTGGTTGTACCGAGGCAGCTCTCCAATGTGCCCATAACCTGGCACTCCGTGTATTCAGCCTTGCTGCCTGGGAATAGGAACCAAGATTTTATTTATTATTTATTTCAAGTACTTATATAGCGCCGTCAATTTTACGCAGCGCTTTACGTATATATTGTACATTCACATCAGTCCCTAACCCTCAAGGGGTGTACAGTCTAAGGTCCCTAACTCACATTCATACTTTCACATACTAGGGCCAATTTAGACAGGCGCCAATTCACCTACCAGCATGTCTTTGGAGTGTGGGAGGAAACCGGAGTACCCAGAGGAAACCCACGCAAGCACAGGGAGAACATGCAAACTCCAGGCAGGTGGTGTCGTGGCTGGGATTTGAACCAACGACCCTAGTACTGCCAGGCGGAAGTGCTAACCATTTAGCCACTGTGCTGCCCGAAGATGGCCGTAGTGGTCCAGCATGCCAAGGCCCTGGGCTGGGTCCATGGAATGGAGTCTGTAAGTGGAAAGAGATGAGGGCGCCACAAGGTTTCCAATAGTACAGATACAGTTTATTAGGCGGAGGATTTCAGGATAATGGCAAAGCATTTAGAAAATCAAAAGGCACTCTTCAGGCGGGTTTGGACTTTTTACAGGATCTGGGTCTGAATAGATATGTAGTTGCAGAATAAATAGACAGCCACCTCCAATCACTGGTTTGTCAGGTAGGTTGCTGAATGAAGGATCTTATCCGGCTGCTTATCACTGCATTCTCCTCTACATTCAGAAAAAACTCTCAAGGCCTGATAAGGGGCCCGTTGAACACTAAAACTTGGCATTACCTTAGAAAACTACGACTAATAAAAGGAACAGGAGGCGAGGGGAGAATCTTCCAAAGGGGCTCAATTTACTGTATGCTGTGTCCCTAGGGACAGAAAGTAAAAGGAAATAAACAGGAGTACTGCTGCAAAAAAAAAAAAAAATTCAAAAAAATTACTTAAAAGTGATAAAAACATTTTTTTTCAAAAAGGTACAGTGCAAAAAAAAAAACAAAAAAAACCCCAAACATTAAATAAATAATAATAATGGCATAGATGGAGAGAAAACCGGAAGATTTTTCTTTAAAAAAACGAAAAATCAGTTGTTCAAGCGGCCGACGTTACCAGCAACGGTATAAAAAAAAAAAAAATGGGCAGATTTTCATCCCATCTACAGCTGGCAAAAAGTGTCCCTGCAGAGAGCTCCGCTATTTCTTTGACAGTTCTTTGACATTTATAGCGGCTGCAACATTGTATCTATTTGTATCCATTTCGGATACAGATGTTTTTATTCGGAAACAAATAGATACAATGTTGCAGCCGCTATAAATGTCAAGGAATTGTCAAAGAAATAGCGGAGCTCTCTGCAGGGGCACTTTTTGCCGGACTGGAATTCCTCTTCTTCATCCTCTTCTTCTTCATCCTCTTCTTCTTCATCCTCTTCTTCTTCATCCTCTTCTTCTTTTTGTCTTCCTCTTGCAGGTCACTGCTCATGCGCAGATTTTTTTTATCGGTAAAAAGATCGGCCGATTTGCCCATCATTGCCGCAAAAATCGGCCGATCGGCAAAATCAGCCGATTTTTTTCCAACTTTACCGATAAAAAAAATCTGCCAAAATACCGAAAAACGGCCGAACAATTAGCCTACTAACGATCCGAAAATGGGCCGATTTTATTTTCGGCCGAAAAATGGGTCGATTTTCAACCCATCTATGGCCTGCATTATTGACCCCATATCTCTCCATAAAGAGGACCTGTCACTAATTATTTCTATCACAAGCAATGAAGCATTTCTTGTGTTTTTTAAAGGGACAATGCAAAAAACCCCCCAAAAAAACCCAAATATTAAATAAATAATTAAAAAAAAAAAGTTTAAAGTGCCCCCGTCCCCCTGTGCTCGCACGTAGTAGCAAACACATACGTAGGCCACACCCACATATGTAAATTGTGTTCAAACTACACACGTTAGGTATTGCCACGAACATCAGAACAATAATTCTCACACTAGACCTCCTCTGTAACTTTACACTGCTAACGTGTAGAAATTTTTAAAGCATCGCCTATGGAGCTTTTTCAGTACCGCAGTTTCACGCCATTGCACGAGTGTGCGCCATTTTAAAGCGTGAGATGCTGGGTAGCTATTTACTCACCGTAACATCTTCTTTCATAGTTTCCAAAAAAATAGGGGTATATATATATTGGGGTTTTTTTGTGTTTTTTAATCAGTGTATTTTTTTCCAAAAAAATATATATTCATTTTTAAAAACTGCGCATTTTGGTTTTTGGCCAAGTGCACTTTAAATTTTCGGTTTCGGTACCAGAATTTTCATTTCGGTGCACCACTAATACGGATGTATAACAGTCGTAACAGTTCATGAAATTATTGGTTGACAAATACCCTGTACTTTTAAAAACTAATAAAACTTGAGTCTCATAGCTGCAGCGTGAGATCATCTAAGCCGCTGCAGTCTCAGGGTGGAGTGCTGCAGTTCATAGACAAAGCTACCCGTGTCAGTGGCAGCTTTTGTGTTCACACCATAGTCTTGGTCATGGAAGGCAAGGAGCCACCCTATAGGAGGAACTGTACACAGGAAGACTTTCAGGTTCCCATAATGCAGAACCACTAGAACCACCAGGCTGGATCATGTATGTGCATGTGATCCAGCTTCTTCCGGGTTTGGGGTGCACCCGCTAACACACGCGGTCACTGGCTACAGTGTAATTTTGTCAGCAGGTCCCAGCCAATGATTTATGGCTTTGACCTGCTGATCGGCTGTAGCCAATCACAGCAAAGCAGGAAGAAAAAAAAAAAAAACTGTCAAATCCCTTAGAAAAAGCAGCACATATTACACACCATACACTTGTTAGGCACACAGTTAACCCCTTGATGTTAACCCCTTCCCAGCCAGTCATTAGTAAAGTGACAGTGCACAGTATTATATCTGATCACTGTATTAGTGTCACTACTGATGTCAGTGTCAGTTAGTGAACTTCCCAGCCAATGCTGTTAGCGCCAGATTGCCAGCTACACTATCACAATTTAACTATAAGTCGCTGATCACTGCCATTACCCGTATAGCATCATAGTTGCGTAAATTCCATTATGTATATCAGGGTGTTAAACTGGCGGCCCTCCAGCTGTTGCGAAACTACAAGTCCCATCATGCCTTTACCGTTGGGAGTCATGCTTGTAACTGTCAATTTTGCAATGCCTCATGGGACTTGTAGTTTGGCAATAGGTGGAGGGCCGCCAGTTTGACTCCTGTGATGTATACCATCGTTTGTAGACGCTATTACTCTGACAATTGTTTTTTTTGTTGTTTTTACAAAAGATACAGTCATGGCCGAAATTGTTGGCACCCTTGATATTTCTCCAGGAAATCATGTATTTCTCACGAAACGTATTGCATTAACACATGTTTTGCTATACACATGTTTATTCCCTTTGTGTGTATTGGGACAAAACAAAAAAAGGGAGGAAAGAAAGCAAATTCGACATAATGTCACACAAACCTCCAAAAATGGGCTGGACAAAAGTATTGGCACCCTTTCACAACTGCGGATAAATAAGAATGTTACAAGCATGTGATGCTCCTGTAAACTCACCTGGGGCAAGTAACAGGTGTGGGCAATATAGAAATCACACCTGAAAGCAGATAAAAAGGAGAGACGTTCACTTAACCTTTGCATTGTGTGTCTGTCTGTGCCACACTAAGCATGGACAACAGAAAGAGGAGACGAGAACTGTCTGAGGACCTGAGAACCAAAATTGTGGCAAAATATCAACAATCTCAAGGTTACAAGTCCATCTCCAGAGAACTAGATTTGCCTTTGTCCACAGTGCGCAACATTATCAAGAAGTTTGCAACCCATGGCACTGTAGCTAATCTCCCTGGTCGTGGACGGATGAGGAAAATTGATGAAAGATTGCAACGCAGAATAGTCCGGATGGTGGATAAGCAGCCCCAAACATGTTCCAAAGACATTCAAGCTGTCCTGCAGGCTCAGGGAGCATCAGTGTCAGCGCGAACTATCCGTCGACATTTAAATGAAATGAAACGCTATGGCAGGAGACCCAGGAGGACCCCACTGCTGACACAGAGACATAAAAAAGCAAGACTACAGTTTGCCAAAATGTACTTGAGTAAGCCAAAAGCCTTCTGGGAAAACGTCTTGTGGACAGATGAGACCAAGATAGAGCTTTTCGGTAAAGCACATCATTCTACTGTTTACCGAAAACGGAATGAGGCCTACAAAGAACAAAACACAGTACCTACGGTAAAATATGGTGGAGGTTCAATGATGTTTTGGGGTTGTTTTGCTGCCTCTGGCACTGGGTGCCTTGACTGTGTGCAAGGCATCATGAAATCTGAGGATTACCAAAGGATTTTGGGTCGCACTGTAGGGCCCAGTGTCAGAAAGCTGGGTTTGCGTCCAAGATCCTGGGTCTTCCAGCAGGACAATGACCCCAAACATACGTCAAAAAGCACTCAGAAATGGATGGCAAAGAAGCGCTGGAGAGTTCTGAAGTGGCCAGCAATGAGCCCAGATCTAAATCCCATTGAACACCTGTGGAGAGATCTTAAAATTGCTGTTGGGAAAAGGTGTCCTTCCAATAAGAGAGACCTGGAGCTGTTTGCAAAGGAAGAGTGGTCCAAAATTCCGGGTGAGAGGTGTCAGAAGCTTATTGATGGTTATAGGAAGCGACTGATTTCAGTTATGTTTTCCAAAGGGTGTGCAACCAAATATTAAGTTAAGGGTGCCAATACTTTTGTCCAGCCCATTTTTGGGGTTTTGTGTGACATTATGTCATATTTGCTTTTCTGCCTCTGTTTTATATTTGTTCCAATACATACAAAGGGAATAAACATGTGTATAGCAAAACATGTGTTAATGCAATACCTTTTTTGTGTGAAATACTTGATTTTCAGGAAAAATATCAAGGGTGCCAACAATTTCGGCCATGACTGTATGTAGCAGAATACATTTTGGCCTAAATGTATGAATAAAAAAAAAAATTATTGGATATGTTTCACCACTTCCAGTCCGGACACTTTTACCCACTTCCTGTCCAGGCCAATTTTCAGCTTTCAGCGCTATCACACTTTGAATGACAATTGCGCGGTCATGCAACACTGTACCCATATGAATTTTTACCATTTTTTTGAGACAGATAAAACTTTATTTTGGTGGTATTTATTCACCACTGGGTTTTTTATTTTTTTTGCAATGTAAATGAAAAAAGTGCAAAAATTTTGAAAAAAAGTGTTTTTTTTATAATATTTTGCAAATAAATAATATTTCATCATAAATCTTGGCCAAAATGTATTCCGTTATATTTTTAGTAAAATAAAATTAACCAAATTAGTTTATAACCAAAAATTATAATTTTTAAACATTTTTTTTACATTTTTATTTTGTTTTATATTATTTATGTGGTTTTTTATTTTTTTTGTTTGTTTTTTTACACACATACTGTCACCCTAGCAGTACAGTGTCACCATGGTGACACTGTACTACTTGTGGGGGGTGATGAAGATTTTTTTTTTTTTTTTTTTTTTTTTTTTACAGCGATTGCTTTTACACCCATACAGGATGTAAAAGCAATCATTTCTCTTTCTCCCTGTCTGCATCCTTGCAGCCATTGAGAAATACTGAGTGAGCTGTGATTGGTCACACCTTGTCACATGGTACAAGGCTGTTGTGAATAGCCTTGTACCATGTGACCTCTGTGATCATTCACAGATTGCACACGTAGTAAGCAATGATGTCACAAGTGTCATCTTGTTTACTACTTTGCATGTGATCACTGATTGGCCAATCAGAGATCACATGATCGGGACCTCGTACAGAGGTCCCGTCCGAAGATCGGTGTTTCACTGTGTCCGCTTACTACTTTGCATTTGGCGCAAAACCAAATCCCAACAAGCCTTCACCCGATACAAATCTGCCTTCCACACCTACACCTCCTCCCTCCATACTGCCAAACAAGCCTACTTCCTGACCCTCATCAAGGCCCTCTCCTCCAATCCTCGCCGACTCTTCTCCGCCTTCAACTCTCTACTCTCACCACCCCCCACCTCCACCCAGCACCTCACTCACTGCCCTTGAGATTGCCAATCACTTCAAAAACAAGATTGACAAAATTCGCAAGGACATTGCCGCAACTCACACGCCGTCTCAACCCGTCCCCTCTCACACAGCTACCCCCTCATCCCCCCTCCCCCTCGACATAACCCACAGGGACTTCGTCGCTGCTTAAACTCCCTCCAACCCCCTTCCCCCTCACTCAGCTACCCCCTCTACACCCCTCTCCCACGGCCCCACCACTGCTCTAACCTCCTCTCCCACCCCACCCTACATTCCTCATACTGAAGCTCCCCCAACACTCCGCACCTTTGACCTTACTACCATCGAAGAAGTCTCCAGGATCCTCTCTGATGCCCACCTCACCACCTGCCCCCTTGACCCTATCCCCACACAACTCCTACGACCTCCCTCCCCCTCCATCCTACGCTCCCTCACCCACATCTTCAATCTCTCCCTCTCCTCCGGCACTTTCCCTTCCCCTCTGAAACATGCACACATCACCCCCATACTTAAAAAGCCCTCCCTGGACCCCAATGACCCGAACAACCTCAGACCCATCTCCCTGCTCCCATTTACATCTAAACTCCTTGAGCGCCTAGTCTACGCCCGCCTATGCTCTCACCTCAACGACAACAACCTCCTCGATCCCCTACAGTCCGGCTTCCGTCCCCTACACTCCACCGAAACTGCCTTACTCAAACTCTCCAACGACCTGCTAACCGCCAAAGCTAATGGCCACTATTCAGTGCTCCTACTCCTTGACCTCTCTGCGGCCTTTAACACAGTCGACCACCCCCTCCTCCTCAAAAAACTACACTCCCTCGGCCTCAGAGATTCTGCTCTCTCCTGGCTCTCATCCTACCTGTCACAACGCTCTTTCAGCGTTACCTATAATGCCACCACCTCCCTCTCACTCCCCCTCTCTGTTGGGGTCCCTCAAGGCTCTGTCCTCGGGCCCCTTCTCTTCTCCATCTACACCTCCTCCCTTGGCCGACTCATACACTCTCACGGCTTCAACTACCACCTCTATGCCGACGACACACAAATCTATCTCTCAACCCCCCACCTCACCCCCTCGGTCTCCGCCCGAATCACACACCTGTTGAGCGACATATCAGACTGGATGTCGCTCCACTTCCTTAAACTGAACCTCTCCAAAACCGAGTTTCTTGTCTTCCCTCCAGCCCGGACACCACCCCCCATTGACTTCTCCATCATGTCCAACAACGCCACCATCAAACCCGCCCCGCAGGCCAGAGTACTTGGTGTTATTTTGGACTCCAACCTATCCTTCCAGCCCCAAGTCCACTCTTTAACAAACTCGTGCAGACTCCACCTCCGCAACATCGCCAAAATCCGCACGTTCCTAACTCCAGAAACCACTAAACAGCTCATCCACTCCCTCATCATATCGCGACTCGACTACTGCAACTCCCTCCTCACTGGCCTGCCTCGCCGCTGGCTATCCCCGCTTCAGTCCATCCTGAATACGGCTGCCAGACTCATTCACCTTTCCAACCGCTCCGTTTCCGCCACCCCCCTCTGCCAATCCCTCCACTGGCTTCCGATTGCGCAACGGATCAAATTCAAAATCCTAACGCTGACATACAAAGCTGTCCACCATACTGCCCCGAACTACATCACTGACCTAATATCCAAGTACCGCCCAGCACGCACACTCCGCTCCTCACAAGACCTCCTTCTCTCTAGTTCCCTGGTCTCCTCCTCCCATGCCCGCCTCCAGGACTTCTCCAGGGTGTCACCCATCCTCTGGAACTCCCTGCCCCAACCCATCAGATTATCACCTACTCTCCTCTCCTTTAGGCGCACCCTGAAAACCCATCTCTTCAGGGAAGCCTACCCCGCCCCCTGCTAACTTGCCGACCTCCTCCACTCTTCCTACCACTCCATCCCCCACAGCTATCTCCTCCTGTGCCACCATCCCCTCCCTCCTAGATTGTAAGCTTGAAAGAGCAGGGCCCTCGATCCCCTCATGTTTTGCATTGTATTGGTATTGTTCTGTCACATGTTCTGTCCCCTTTGTAATGTACAGCGCTGAGCGAACTATTGGCGCTTTATAAATACTGTATAATAATAATAATAATAATAATAATAATGTGATCACTGATTGGCCAATCAGAGATCACATGAT
>NW_028318998.1:320000-447500 GCF_062004578.1 Staurois parvus
CTTCCTCCTCCAAACATAGCGTTGATCCATGGGCCCAAACAGTTCTAATTTTGTTTCATCAGTCCACAGAACACTATCCCACAACTTTTGTGGTTTGTCCACATGGCTTTTGGCATACTGCAGTCGACTCTTCTTATTCTTTGGAGACAGCAAGGGGGTACGCCTGGGAGTTCTGGCACGGAGGCCTTCATTACGCAGTGTGCGTCTTATTGTCTGGGCTGAAACTTCTGTACCCACATCTGACAAATCTTTTCTCAGTTCCTCAGCAGTCACACGGGGACTTCTCTCCACTCTACGCTTCAGGTAGCGCACAGCAGTCGAAGTCAGCATCTTCTTTCTGCCACGACCAGGTAGCGTTTCAACAGTGCCCTTTGCCTTGAATTTGCGAATGATGCTTCCTAAGGTGTCTCTTGGTATGTTTAACATCTTTGCAATCTTCTTATAGCCATTGCCCTTCCTGTGAAGAGAAATCACCTCTTCTCTTGTCTTCCTGGACCATTCTCTTGCCTTCACCATGTTTGTAACCACACCAGTAAATGTCTAGAAGGAGCTGAGTATCACAGTCATTTTAAAGCTGCCTAATTGGTGCTTATTATGCTTGATTGCTGCTCGGTGACATCCACAGGTGTTTTCAATACCTGATGGAAAGCACCTGTATGAACCTCTGTTCTTCAGAGTGGTAGTCTTTAAGGGGTTGAATAATTGTGGCAATGAAGAAACCACATAAGAACCATTTACTACTGTATTACATAAACAATTGATGTCATTTTAGTTGCATTTGGGTAGTTACAACGTCCTTGTAGGATTTGATTCTGAATACAATTCCAAATGTACACTATAGTCCCTAAACCCCTTTACAGCATTGGGGGTTGAATAATTTTGGCCACAACTGTATGTATCCTCTGTTTCCTCTTGTACCAAATTGTATTGTAACTGTAATGTCTACCTTCATTTTGTAAAGAGCTGTGCAAACTGTTGGCACTATATAAATCCTCTATAATAATAATAAATAAATGTATATATATACAGTCATGGCCGAAATTGTTGGCACCCTTGATATTTTTCCTGAAAATCAAGTATTTCACACAAAAAAGGTATTGCATTAACACATGTTTTGCTATACACATGTTTATTCCCTTTGTATGTATTGGAACAAATATAAAACAGAGGCAGAAAAGCAAATATGACATAATGTCACACAAAACCCCAAAAATGGGCTGGACAAAAGTATTGGCACCCTTAACTTAATATTTGGTTGCACACCCTTTGGAAAACATAACTGAAATCAGTCGCTTCCTATAACCATCAATAAGCTTCTGACACCTCTCACCCGGAATTTTGGACCACTCTTCCTTTGCAAACAGCTCCAGGTCTCTCTTATTGGAAGGACACCTTTTCCCAACAGCAATTTTAAGATCTCTCCACAGGTGTTCAATGGGATTTAGATCTGGGCTCATTGCTGGCCACTTCAGAACTCTCCAGCGCTTCTTTGCCATCCATTTCTGAGTGCTTTTTGACGTATGTTTGGGGTCATTGTCCTGCTGGAAGACCCAGGATCTTGGACGCAAACCCAGCTTTCTGACACTGGGCCCTACAGTGCGACCCAAAATCCTTTGGTAATCCTCAGATTTCATGATGCCTTGCACACAGTCAAGGCACCCAGTGCCAGAGGCAGCAAAACAACCCCAAAACATCATTGAACCTCCACCATATTTTACCGTAGGTACTGTGTTTTGTTCTTTGTAGGCCTCATTCCGTTTTCGGTAAACAGTAGAATGATGTGCTTTACCGAAAAGCTCTATCTTGGTCTCATCTGTCCACAAGACGTTTTCCCAGAAGGCTTTTGGCTTACTCAAGTACATTTTGGCAAACTGTAGTCTTGCTTTTTTATGTCTCTGTGTCAGCAGTGGGGTCCTCCTGGGTCTCCTGCCATAGCGTTTCATTTCATTTAAATGTCGACGGATAGTTCGCGCTGACACTGATGCTCCCTGAGCCTGCAGGACAGCTTGAATGTCTTTGGAACATGTTTGGGGCTGCTTATCCACCATCCGGACTATTCTGCGTTGCAATCTTTCATCAATTTTCCTCATCCGTCCACGACCAGGGAGATTAGCTACAGTGCCATGGGTTGCAAACTTCTTGATAATGTTGCGCACTGTGGACAAAGGCAAATCTAGTTCTCTGGAGATGGACTTGTAACCTTGAGATTGTTGATATTTTGCCACAATTTTGGTTCTCAGGTCCTCAGACAGTTCTCGTCTCCTCTTTCTGTTGTCCATGCTTAGTGTGGCACAGACAGACACACAATGCAAAGGTTAAGTGAACGTCTCTCCTTTTTATCTGCTTTCAGGTGTGATTTCTATATTGCCCACACCTGTTACTTGCCCCAGGTGAGTTTACAGGAGCATCACATGCTTGTAACATTCTTATTTATCCGCAGTTGTGAAAGGGTGCCAATACTTTTGTCCAGCCCATTTTTGGAGGTTTGTGTGACATTATGTCGAATTTGCTTTCTTTCCTCCCTTTTTTTGTTTTGTCCCAATACACACAAAGGGAATAAACATGTGTATAGCAAAACATGTGTTAATGCAATACGTTTCGTGAGAAATACATGATTTCATGGAGAAATATCAAGGGTGCCAACAATTTCGGCCATGACTGTATATATATATATATATATATATATATATATATATACTGCATTTTGAAATGCATTTGTTATATATTACAAAATATATGAAAAATATGTTTAAAAATATATTTTTCTTAAATATATTTTTCAGATTCTTTTTAACAATGAAAAAGGTAATTTTAACATATATTTTTACATATATTTGTAAATGCATTCCAAAAATGTAGATTAAATGTATTTTTAAAGACATACAGTATATTTGAAAATGTATTTTTAAAAATATTTTTCATATATTTTGTAATAACAAAGCATTTCAACAAACAGTGTGTGTGTGTATGTATGTGTGTATATATAT
This sequence comes from Staurois parvus, assembly GCF_062004578.1. NCBI lineage: Eukaryota > Metazoa > Chordata > Amphibia > Anura > Ranidae > Staurois > Staurois parvus. The sequence goes on from NW_028318998.1 coordinate 322,988, forward strand.
GTGTATATATGTGTGTGTGTGTATAGATAGATAGATAGATAGATAGATAGATAGATAATAGATAGATAGATAGATAGATAGATAGATAGATAGATAGATAGATAGATAGATAGACATTTTTTGAACTTTCGTAACAGCTTAATTTTCAAGATGACCATGCAAAAAAAAAAAAACCCAGACGATCATTCATCCGATATTCTCATCATGTGTACGAAGCAGTATATTGGAGACCAGAATGGTGCCAATCATCTCTATAGTCTAAGAAATCAGAAGCTACGAGCAGGGGCAGTGTCAGGGAGCGAGGAGCCAGACACACAAGGAGGGGCAATTAAAGGTAGGTTTATTAATATAAAAATAAGACAAGAGTCTATGCAAGTCCAACAGCGGAAATCGTAGCCAAAGCCGGGATCAGGAGCCAGGAAGAATGGTCGCCAGAGCCGGGATCAGGAGCCAGGAAGAATGGTCGCCAGAGCCGGGGTCAGAAGCCAGGAAGAATGGTCGCCAGAGCCGGGATCAGAAGCCAGGAAGAATGGTCGCCAGAGCCGGGGTCAGAAGCCAGGAAGAATGGTCACCAGAGCCGGGGTCAGAAGCCAGGAACAATGGTCACCAGAGCCGGGGTCAGAAGCCAGGAACAATGGTCACCAGAGCCGGGGTCAGAAGCTAGGAAGAATGGTCACCAGAGCCGGGGTCAGAAGCCAGGAAGAATGGTCGCCAGAGTCGGGGTCAGAAGCCAGGAAGAATGGTCACCAGAGCCGGGGTCAGAAGCCAGGAAGAATGGTCGCCAGATCCGGGGTCAGGAGCCAGGAAGAATAGTCGCCAGAGCCGGGGTCAGGAGCCAGGAAGAATGGTCGCCAGAGCCGGGATCAGAAGCCAGGAAGAATGGTCGCCAGAGCCGGGGTAAGAAGCCAGGAAGAATGGATGCCAGAGCCGGGGTCAGAAGCCAGGAAGAATGGTCGCCAGAGCCGGGGTCAGAAGCCAGGAACAATGGTCACCAGAGCCGGGGTCAGAAGCCAGGAAGAATGGTCACCAGAGCCGGGGTCAGAAGCCAGGAAGAATGATCACCAGAGCCGGGGTCAGAAGCCAGGAGGAGTCTTAGCCAAAGCCGAGTCGGTATCCAGGAAAGCAATGAGTAGCTAAACAGGAGCTTTCTGCTGTGCAACAGACAGGACACGAATGCAATGGACAGCCACAAACAGCAGACTTATATGTGATAAGCCGCCACCTCCTGGGGGAGGAGCCGCAGAGGGCTGAAAGTATAAAGGATCCCACAATACTTTGCAGACACTTAAGATGGATGCCAGCACATGGAGCAGCACAAGGTCTGAGGAAAGGTAGGACCTTGACAGGCAGACTGACAACTCATGGGGCCCCCGGGCAATAGGGGATCATGGGGCTCCTGTGTCCTTGCCCAAACTCAAAAAAGCCTATGAAAAAGGTACCAGGGGCAACCTGTTCTGAAGTTCTGAAGTCAAAAGGGGGTCCAACTCGGTACTAGCAAGGTGGACCTAATGAAGTGGCCGGTGAGTATATTTTCTGAAACCAGAATTTAATTTCACTTTAAGCTGCAAAAGCAGCAGTTGAGGGTGTATACATCACATGGCTTCTATTCTCTGTTCTCTCTTGCATTTGCCATGAACTAATGCTCACCAAACATAAACGAGGCCAAATGCCTCACAATGGTATGGCCTCAAAAAGGTGCCAGCGGCATCTCATGGGGCCCCCTACTGACCCCGGGCCCTCGGGCAATGCCCGAGATTCCAAATGGTCAGTCCACCCCTGGCTACGAGCATTTCATCACTTCAGTTTCTCAGGATATAAAGAGCGCCATTTGTAAATTGGGAAAGCATCTGATAACACCGATCTTGGTTTGGTTAGCTAATGTAAGGGCAGAGGAGATATCTAGAGTCTGATAGAACCCAGATTTCTCAAAACAGAATATATGACAATGCCCATTAAAGTTATCGGGGATATTTGCATTTCTTGTGATAGCATTAAAAGTGATTAAAAAAAAATGAAAGGGACAGTGTAAAAATAATTAAAAAAACTCAAAGTAACTTGAAATCCCCCTCCCCCCCCCACGCGCACACCTTTGTGCACGAGCGTTGACCCTGTGCCGATACGTAAACAGCGGTTGCACCATGCATGTGAGGTATCGCCGTTAACGTCAGATCAAGGGAAGTAATTCTAACACTAGACCTCCTCTGTAAATCTAAAATGGTAGTTTGTAAAGGCTTTTAAAACGTTGCCTATGCATATTAAAAATTATGCAGTTTGTCATCATTGCACGGGGCATGCACAGTTTTAAAGCATGTCACGTTTGGTATCTATTTACTCGGCATACCATCATCTTTTACATCTTATCAAATAATTGGCCGATATATTGTGTTTTTGTGCATTAAAAGTAAAAAAAGTGTATTTATTTTTTTAATTTGCTTTTGAAAAATCGCTGCGCGAGTACTATGTGACATAGAAATTTGTAGTACCCACCATTTTATTCACTAGGGTGTCTGTTTTAAAAAATATATATAATGTTTGGGGGTTTAACCATTTGCCGCCCGGCCAATGGCCATTTGGCGGCGGCAAAAGCGCTTCAGCATTCTGGGTGCATGCAGTTCGCGCGGCTGCAGAGCCGCGCAGCGGCGCGATCTGTCACCGGCCTTGTACCTCGGACACGGCCGATGACAGATCTGAGTACCGGCCCCCGTTGCTGGTACCATGTGATTTGCTGTGACCAATCACAGCAGGTCACATGACAGTTGTATACAATGGATGGCTTCATTCATGCCATCCATTGTATACTAGTGTCTAGCTGTAAATGGTCACAGCTAATCACATGCACATGTCATGTGATTAGCTGTGACCAAATCACAGCTAAGCACAAAAAAAAAACAAAAAAAAAAAAAACCTGAATGAATCGATTTCATTCTCGTAAATGCTTGCTTATAGCAAAGTAATTCTTTGCTATAAGCAAATTGTGTAAAAAAAAAACTGATCACTTCCCCAAAGTAGTACAATGTTACTATGGTAACATTGTACTACTTTGGTCATAGTAAAATATGAAAAAAAAATCTTAAAAAAAAATAAAAAATATGTAATAAAAATTAAAAATAATTAAAAAAAAATATATATATATATATATATATATTTTTCATACTGTCACCAGTCAGTGTCCCTGTTCACCGCCATGCAAGTTATATGATGACGCTGTACTGCACTGGTGACAGTATGTAAAAAACAAAATAGTGAAAATAATTTTTTTAATTTTTTCATTTTCCGAAAAATTATGACAAAAAAAATACAACTTCAAAAAACTCGCCATTCCTCTTATGAAGTACGTCGGACTGTCTACTCTGCAAAAAGGGGTTATTTGGGGGATATCTGTACTGTTCTGACATTTGGGGGATATCTGTACCATTCTGACATTTGGGGGATATCTGTACCGTTCTGACATTTGGGGGATATCTGTACTGTCCTGACATTTGGGGGATATCTGTACTGTTCTGACATTTGGGGGATATCTGTACCGTTCTGACATTTGGGAGATATCTGTACCGTTCTGACATTTGGGGGATATCTGTACTGTCCTGACATTTGGGGGGATATCTGTACTGTCCTGACATTTGGGGGATATCTGTACTGTCCTGACATTTGGGGGGATATCTGTACTGTCCTGACATTTGGGGGATATCTGTACTGTCCTGACATTTGGGGGATATCTGTAGTGTCCTGACATTCTTGGACCTCAAGAAATTAGATTGGCTGTCAGTACTTCAGGATTGATCAATTTTCAGATCTATACCATAGTTTGTGAACTCTATAACTTTCCTACAAACTAAATAATACATCCTAATTTGGGTTATTTTCACCAAAGACATGTAGCAGAATACATCTCGGCCTAAATCTATGAAGAACAATTATTTATTTGTAAACTTTTATAACAGAAACAAAGAAAAACGTGGGTTTATTTCAACATTTTTGGTCTTTTTTTGTTAATTTAGCAAAAAATAAAAACCCCGGCGGTGATTAAATACCACCAAAAGAAAGCTCTAGTTGTGTGAAGAAAATGATAAAATTTTAGTTTGGGTACAATGTTGTATGACCGCGCAATTGTCATTCAAAGTGTGAGAGCGCTGAAACCTGAAAACTGGCCTGGGCAGGAAGGGGTAAAATTGTCCGGTATGGAAATGGTTAAATTGATGTCCTAGCAAAATATACAGATTTTTTTTTTTCATGTGAACAAAAGTGTCGGAAAAGGCTTGGTCTTCAGGTGGTTAGAAGAGCGAATGATGAATGGCATAAACTTCTAATGCTGGGCATAAAATGCCCCCACCCCCCAAAATTACCCCTTTTTGGAAAGTAGACACCCCAAACTATTTGCTGAGAGGCACGTTGAATCAATAGAAGAATTTATTTTTTTACCACAAGTTTTTGGAAAATGACAAAAAAAGTTTTTTTTTTTTCCACAAAATTGTCACTTAAATGATTTATTGCTCACACATGCCATGGGTATATGTGGAATTACTCCCCAAAATACATTCTGCTACTTCTCCCGAGTATGGGGGTACCACAGGTGAGAGACATTTTGGCAAAATAAAAAGCGCACAGGTGATCAAATACCACCAAAAGAAAGCTCTATTTGTGTGAAAAAAAGGACATAAATTTCATTTATGTACTGTATTGCATGACCGCGCAATTGTCCGTTAAATCAGTGTAGCGCTGTATAGCAAAAAAATGGTGTAAATTGCAGTATCTATACCATAGTTTGTAGACGCTATAACTGTCACACAAAGCAATCAATATACACTTATTGGGAATTTTTTGACCAAAAACATGGAGAATACATTTTGACCTAAATGTATAACTAACTTTGAGATTATTATATATTTTTTAGAGCCGAAAGTACAAAATATTGTTTTTCTTCAAAATTTTCGGTCTTTTTTTGTTTATAGCGCGAAAAATAAAAAGCGCACAGGTGATCAAATACCACCGAAAGAAAGCTCTATTTGTGTGAAAAAAAGGATGTAAATTTCGTTTGGGTGAAGCACTGCATGACCGCGCAATTGTCAGTTGAATTAGCGCAGCGACGTGTAGCACAAAGAGGCGTGGTCAGGAAGGGGGGTAAATCCTGTAGAGGGCAAGTGGTTAATGCTAAAAAGGGGGGTAATAAAAAGTCTCCATTTTGGTGGTTCCAGCTCCAGATAAAAAGGTCTGAACCCACATAATGCAGAAAGAATGAAAAGAAAGCAGAAAAGCGCGCGCTACTAAGTGTGTAAGTTTAATGGGAAGTAAAGAGTTAATAATGAAATGCACTCCCTGTGTAAGGGAAGATAAGGCGTGTCACCATGTTCCCAGAAGAATCTCCCCCCAGGAAAGGCTTTCCGAATTGATCAAATGCCAGAAAATGAATGGTAAAAATGTGGCGTGTGAAATCCCCATTCATGTAAAGAGAGCAGGAGATGGACATCAAAAGTTGACGGAGGCGGGTCTCGAACCTACGAGGCGTTGAGCTCAGTACACCATGCCGTGCACTTAACCACTACTCTACAGCCACTTCCGGTTTCAGACCCTATCAAACTGCCCTTTGTTTTGAATATGACGTAGCTATAGAGCAGCGCTTAACTGCCTCCTGCCTGCTAGATGAGGAAATGCCGGGAGGAAGGCGGTTCTGTACGTAGCGGGGCTGCGGAGACTGACTGATCGTACCTGAAAACAGCACATGCGCACTTGGATTAGGGAATACAAAACTTCCGAGCGCCGCGCTGCGTGCCCCCTTAGCTGCGCATGCGCAGTTAGAGTCGGAAGATGTCAAAAGGCCGTTTGGTACATTATGTATTCGGCGGTGGTCGTAGCTTAGTGGTTAGCGAACCAGTCTACGGAGCGCATGGTCGTAGGTTCGAGGCACACCTCTGTCACTCAGGCTGCGGGGTGGTAGGTTATAAGGCCCCATACCGGATGAGCACACCGAAGCTCCTTAGGCAGTCTGGGTGAGTCTGTTAAGAGCCCAGCTCCTCCGTCTGTGGGCTCGCTGTGGGTTTGAGACGACACCTACATCGCCAACATTTTGTCACTTTCTCACATTTCATCCATTCCGACTGCATTTCATTATTAACTCTTTACTTACCATTAAACTTACACACTTAGTAGCGCGCGCTTTTCTGCTTTCTTTTCATTCTTTCTGCATTATGTGGGTTAACACCTTTTTATTTGGAGCTGGAACCACTAAAATGGGCACTTTTTATTACCCCCCTTTTTTAGCATTAACCACTTGCCCTCCTGAGGATTTACCCCCCTTCCTGACCACGCCTCTTTCTGCTATTCCACGCTGCACTAATTCAACTGATAATTGCGCGGTCATGCAGTGCTGCACCCAAACCAAATTTACGTCCTTTTTTTCACACAAATACAGCTTTCTTTCGCTGGTATTTGATCACCTGTGCGCTTTTTATTTTTCGCGCTATAAACAAAAAAAGACCGAAAATTTGGAAGAAAAATGATATTTTTTACTTTCGACTATAAATAATATATAATAAACTCAAAGTTAGTTTTACATTTAGGCCAAAATGTATTCTGCTCCATGTTTTTGGTCCAAAAAATCCCAATAAGTGTATATTGATTGCTTTGTGTGACAGTTATAGCGTCTACAAACTATGGTATAGATACTGCAATTTACACCATTTTTTTTGCTATACAGCGCTGCGCTGGTTTAACGGACGATTGCGCGGTCATGCAATATGGTACATAAATGAAATTTATGTCCTTTTTTTCACACAAATAGAGCTTTCTTTTGGTGGTATTTGATCACCTGTGCGCTTTTTATTTTTGGCGCTATAAACAAAAAAATTTTGAGAAAAAAAAATTCTTTTTTTAAAAAACGATATTTTCTCTTTTCTGTTATAAAAAATATTAAAAAAAACGTAAATTTTGTCATAAATTTAGGCCAAAATGTATTCTGCTACATGTTTTTGATTAAAAAAAATCCCAATAAGTGTCTATTGATTGCTTTGTGTGAAGTTATAGCTTCTACAAACTATGATATAGATCAGCAATGGGCAAACTACGGCCCGCGGGCTGTATACGGCCCGGCGGACCTTTTAATCCGGCCCGCGGAGCTAGGCTCCCCTCACAGTCCGCCCTGAAGACCGGTGTAGCATGAAAATCTGTCTCCTATGAGGATCTGTCCCCCCTCGACGTATCTGCGCATGTGCCGGAGATCGCCGATTGGCTGCTAATGCCTGAAACTGGCACATGCGCAGATACGTCGAGGGGGACAGATCCTCATAGGAGACAGATTTTCATGCTGCACCGGACTGGCGCGGGACACGGCGAGAGGAACGCGCGGAGCAAAGGTAAGTGAATTGACACAGGGGGGACTTGGGGACTTAATATGGGGGATGAATTAATATGGGGAATGAATTACTATATGGGGGATGAATTACTATATGGGGGATGAATTACTATAGGGGGGATGAATTACTATGGGGGATGAATTACTATGGGGGATGAATTACTATATGGGGATGAATTACTATATGGGGGATGAATTACTATATGGGGGATGAATTACTATGGGGGATGAATTACTATATGGGGGATGAATTACTATAGGGGGGATGAATTAATATGGGGGATGAATTACTATATGGGGATGAATTACTATATGGGGGATGAATTACTATATGGGGGATGAATTACTATAGGGGGGATGAATTAATATGGGGGATGAATTAATATGGGGGATGAATTACTATATGGGGGATGAAATACTATGGGGGATGAATTACTATATGGGGGATGAATTACTATGGGGGATGAATTACTATATGGGGGCTGAATTACTATATGGGGGATGAATTACTATTGGGATGAATTACTATGGGGGATGAATTACTATATGGGGGATGAATTACTATATGGGGGATGAATTACTATGGGGGATGAATTACTATATGGGGGATGAATTACTATATGGGGGATGAATTACTATATAAGGGATTAATTACTATGCTTACTATGGGGGAATATTACTATACTTACTATGGATGACACATACACATAATTCATCTACTCTTGGTCCGGCCCCCGGGTCCAATATATGAACCCATTGCGGCCCTCGAGTCAAAATTACTATATGGGGGATGAATTACTATATGGGGGATGAATTACTATATGGGGGATGAATTACTATGGGGGATGTATTACTATATGGGGGATGAATTACTATGAGGGATGAATTACTATGGGGGATGAATTACTATATGGGGATGAATTACTATGGGGGATGTATTACTATATGGGGGATGAATTACTATGGGGGATGAATTACTATATGGGGGATGAATTACTATAGGGGGGATGAATTACTATTGGGGGGATGAATTACTATGGGGGATGAATTACTATATGGGGGATTAATTACTATATGGGGGATGAATTACTATATGGGGGATGAATTACTATATGGGGGATGAATTACTATGGGGGATGAATTACTATATGGGGATGAATTACTATATGGGGATGAATTACTATGGGGGATGAATTACTATGGGGGATGAATTACTATAGGGGGGATGAATTACTATATGGGGGATGAATTACTATATGGGGGATGAATTGCTATGGGGGATGAATTGCTATGGGGGATGAATTAATATGGGGGATGAATTAATATGGGGGATGAATTACTATATGGGGGATGAATTACTATGGGGGATGAATTACTATATGGGGGATGAATTACTATGGGGGATGAATTACTATATGGGGGCTGAATTACTATGGGGGATGAATTACTATATGGGGGATGAATTACTATGGGGGATGAATTACTATATGGGGGATGAATTACTATAGGGGGGATGAATTACTATTGGGGGGATGAATTACTATGGGGGATGAATTACTATATGGGGGATTAATTACTATATGGGGGATGAATTACTATATGGGGGATGAATTACTATGGGGGATGAATTACTATATGGGGGATGAATTACTATATGGGGGATTAATTACTATGCTTACTATGGGGGAATATTACTATACTTACTATGGATGACACATACACATAATTCATCTACTCTTGGTCCGGCCCCCGGGTCCAATATATGAACCCATTGCGGCCCTCGAGTCAAAAAGTTTGCCCTCCCCTGGTATAGATACTGCAATTTACGCCATTTTTTTTGCTATACAGCGCTGCACTAGTTTAACGGACGATTGCGCGGTCATGCAATATGGTACATAAATGAAATTTATGTACTTTTTTTCACACAAATAGAGCTTTCTTTTGGTGGTATTTGATCACCTGTGCGCTTTTTATTTTTGGCGCTATAAACAAAAAAATTTTGAGAAAAAAAAATTATTTTTTTAAAAAACGATATTTTCTCTTTTCTGTTATAAAAAATATAAAAAAAAACGTAAATTTTGTCATAAATTTAGGCCAAAATGCATTCTGCTACATGTTTTTGATTAAAAAAAATCCCAATAAGTGTATATTGATTGCTTTGTGTGAAGTTATAGCTTCTACAAACTATGATATAGATCAGCAATGGGCAAACTACGGCCCGCGGGCCGTATACGGCCCGGCGGACCTTTTAAACCGGCCCGCGGAGCTAGGCTCCCCTCACAGTCCGCCCTGAAGACCGGTGTAGCATGAAAATCTGTCTCCTATGAGGATCTGTCCCCCTCGACGTATCTGCGCATGTGCCGGAGATCGCCGATCGGCTGCTAATGCCTGAAACTGGCACATGCGCAGATACGTCGAGGGGGACAGATCCTCATAGGAGACAGATTTTCATGCTACACCGGAACGGCGCGGGACACAGCGAGAGGAACGCGCGGAGCAAAGGTAAGTGAATTGACACAGGGGGGACTTGGGGACTTAATATGGGGGATGAATTAATATGGGGAATGAATTACTATGGGGGATGAATTACTATGGGGGATGAATTACTATATGGGGGATGAATTACTATATGGGGGATGAATTACTATATGGGGGATGAATTACTATGGGGGATGAATTACTATATGGGGGATGAATTACTATGGGGGATGAATTACTATGGGGGATGAATTACTATATGGGGGATTAATTACTATGGGGGATGAATTACTATAGGGGGGATGAATTACTATAGGGGGGATGAATTACTATGGGGGATGAATTACTATAGGGGGGATGAATTACTATGGGGGAAGAATTACTATATGGGGGATGAATTACTATGGGGGATGAATTACTATAGGGGGGATGAATTACTATATGGGGGATGAATTACTATGGGGGATGAATTACTATAGGGGGGATGAATTACTATGGGGGATGAATTACTATGGGGGATGAATTACTATATGGGGGATGAATTACTATGGGGGATGAATTACTATATGGGGGATGAATTACTATGGGGGATGAATTACTATATGGGGGATGAATTACTATAGGGGGGATGAATTACTATATGGGGGATGAATTACTATATGGGGGATGAATTACTATATGGGGAATGAATTACTATATGGGGGATGAATTACTATGGGGGATGAATTACTATATGGGGGATGAATTACTATGGGGGATGAATTACTATATGGGGGATGAATTACTATGGGGGATGAATTACTATGGGGGATGAATTACTATGGGGGATGAATTACTATATGGGGGATGAATTACTATAGGGGGGATGAATTACTATAGGGGGGATGAATTACTATGGGGGATGAATTACTATATGGGGGATTAATTACTATGCTTACTATGGGGGAATATTACTATACTTACTATGGATGACACATACACATAATTTATCTACTATTGGTCCGGCCCCCGGGTCCAATATATGAACCCATTGCGGCCCTCAAGTCAAAAAGTTTGCCCACCCCTGATATAGATAATGGAATTTACACAGATTTTACTTTCTGACTGCCCATCACATTTCTTGAGGTGCTAAAATACCAGGATAATACAAACACCACCAAATGACCCCTTTTCGGAAAGTAGACACCCTAAGCTATCTGCTGAAAGGCATATTGAGTCCATGGAAGATTTTTTTTTTCCACAAGTTTCTGGAAAATGACAAAAGTACATTCTGCTACCTCTTCCGAGTATGGGGATACCACGTGTGAGACTTTTGGGAGCCTAGCCACATACAGGAGCCTGAAATCCAATGACCACTTTGAAAACCTGAAGGTGTGTAACTTCTTCAGTTCACTTCCTCACTACCTATCACAGTTTTGAAGGCCCTGAAATGCCAGGATAACACCAACCCCCCCCCCCCCCATGACCCCTTTTTGGAAAGTAGACACCCCAAGGAATTTAAAAAAAGGTGTGGTGATTATTTTGCAGAGCTCATTTTTACTCAGAAGGTCTTGAAATATAAAAAAGGAAAAGAAAAAATATGTTTTTGTTTTCTTTTTCTTCAATTTTCGAAAACTTGTGGCAACAAACGAGATCTGCAAAATACTCACCATGCTTCCTATCAAATTCCTTGGGGTGTCTACTTTCCAAAAAGTTGTCATTTGGGGGGGGGGGGGGGGGTTTGGTGCTATCCTGGCATTTCAGGGCCTCCGATACTGTGATAGGTAGTCAGGAAGTGTAACGAGGAAATAAAGAACTTTAAAAGCCTTAAGGTGAATATTGGATTTTGGGGTCCTGTACTTGGCTAGACTGCCAAAACGCCTCTCACATGTGGTACCCCCATACTCAGAAGAACTAACTGAATTTTTTTGGGGAGTAATTCCACATATACCCATGGGATGTGTGAGCAATAACTCATTTCAGTGGCAATTTTGTGTAAAAAAAAGGTTAGCTGTTCTAACTTTCCCCAACTATACTAAAAAAAAGCCTTTTTTTCGTCAGTGTCACATTGGAGAGATTCCCCATCCCCACTAACAGCACCAACCTGAAAGAGTCTCATGATCCTTTCTTCGTCTATCCAAAATTAATTAAAGCATTTTGGCAAAAGTTGGGCTTTCATATTTTGGGTCTAAATTATTTCCTTTCGTCATGTGCCAAAAAGGTCAAGTTGACTGTTTCCTTAGCAATGGCTGTAGTGTAGTGGTTAGCACGCCAGTCTGCGAAGCGTAGGTTCGAGGCACACCTTTGTCACTTCGGACTCCGGGGTAGTAGGTTATAGGCCCCCTTTCTGGCCGTTCACACCGAAGCTCCGTCGACAACCTGGATTGATTGGTTAAGAGCCCAGCTCCTTCCTCTCTCTGTGCTTACCTGTGGATCTGAGACGCCATTGCCAGACTTTTTTACCATTCAGTTTCTGTCATTTGATCTATTCGGAAAGCCTTTCATAGTCCCAGCAGAATCTTCTGGGAACATGGTGACACGCCTTATCTTCCCTTACACAGGGAGTGCATTTTATTATTAACTCTTTACTTCACTTACACACTTAGTATCGCGCGCTTTTCTGCTTTCTTTTCATTGTTTCTGCATTATGTGGGTTGAGACCTTTTTATCTGGAGCTGGAACCACCAAAATGGGGACTTTTTATTACCCCCCTTTTTTAGCATTAACCACTTGACCTCCTGAGGATTTACCCCCCTTCCTGACCTCGCCTCTTTCTGCTATTCGGCGCTGCACTACTTCAGCTGATAATTGCGCGGTCATGCAGTGCTGTACCCAAACAAAACTTACGTACTTTTTTTCACACAAATAGAGCTTTCTTTTGGTGGTATTTGATCACCTGTGCGCTTTTTATTTTTCGCGCTATAAACAAAAAAAGACCAAAACTTTGGAAGAAAAATGATATTTTTTACTTTCGACTATAAATAATAAACTCAAAGATAGTTATAAATTTAGGCCAAAATGTATTCTGCTCTATGTTTTTGGTCCAAAAATCCCAATAAGTGTATATTGATCGCTTTGTGTGAACGTTATAGCGTCTACAAACTATGGTATAGATACTGCAATTTACACCATTTTTTTGCTATACAGCATTGCACTAGTTTAACAGACAATTGCGCGGTCATGCAATATGGTACATAAATAAAATTTATGTCCTTTTTTTAACACAAATAGAGCTTTCTTTTGGTGGTATTTGATCACCTGTGCGCTTTTTATTTTTGGTGCTATAAACAAAAAAATTTTGAGAAAAAATATTTCTTTTTTTTAAAAAACGATATTTTCTCATTTCTGTCATAAAAAATATCCAAAAAAACTGTACCAGTTGAGCCATTTCTTAGCCATTTGATATAATAAATGATACCAAGGATCTTTACTGGTGTGCTGGCTTTGCTTGTTTTGTTACTGAAGTGGTTGAAGTGGCTGAGGTTGAAGTGGCTGAGGTTGAAGTGACTTATTGTTACTGAAGTGGCTTGCAGAGGCTGAAGCTGAGCACCATTGTTCTCTGATGAATGGAATTGGGCAAAGTGATTAAGGGCAGCTTTCTTACTGTCTTGTTTCTCCAAGGTATATATAGCATAGAGGGTCCACTATCTATTATTGTCCAAGACAGCAACAGACTAAATTTGTTGTTTAAAAACAGTCAGAATGTGCAGAACTAATGCTGGGCCTCCTTAATAGACAGCCCAGCTTCCGCTGTTAACATGTAAGCACCATGCAATTTAATATTTATTTGTAAAATAATGATTTTATTAAAAAAAAGAAAACTAATGAAATATAAAATCAGTTAAGAAATCTAAGGTGTCAAAAAAATTAAAGTCAACCAAAAACTGAAATCACCCTGAAGAAGTCACGTGACCAGTGATGCAACGCATCGGGAGGAGCCTAATGACGTCACTTCCGGTGTTGCGCAAACCGGAATTTGCGATGTAAGGAACTGTTTTGGTTGATGGATATATACACATGCTTGTTATTTTATTATCTTTGTGAATTCCTTTTCCAATTTATTAAAGCGGTTTATTTTTTTATGGGGTTGCACTATGATATGTTCTCTTTCCTCTTGATCATACACCATCCCACTAGGAATTGTCCAAGACAGCAATACAGACTATATTTTTAGTTTAAAAACAGTCAGAATGTGCAGAGCTAATGCTGGGCTTCCTTAATAGACAGCCCAGCTTCAGCTGCTAACATGTAAGCACCGTGTATTTAATATTTATTTGTAAAGAATGATTTTATAAAAAAAAAAACTGAACGAAATATAAAATCGGTTAAGAAACCTAAGCTGTCAAAAAAATTATTTCAATAAATATATATATATATATATATATATATATATATATATATATATACATACAAATACACACATACACACACTGCATGTTGAAATGTGTTTTTTTATATATTACAATATATGAAAAATATTTTTAAAAATATATGTTTTTTAAAATCTTTTCTTCAGATTTTTTTTAATATATAAAAAAGTTATTTTAACATATATTTGTAAATGCATTCCAAAAATGTAGATTAAATGTTATTTTAAAGACATACAGTATATTTGAAAATGTATTTTTAAAAATATTTCTCATATATTTTGTAATAACAAAGCATTTCAACATACAGTATATATATATATATATATATATATATATATATATATATATATGGGAATTTTTGGAACTTTAGTAACCGCTTCGTTTTCGAGATGGTCATGCGAAAAAACAACCAGACGATAATTCATCCGATATTCTCATCATGTGTACAAAGCAGTAGATTGAAAAAGAATAATATCATTGGTGAGCTCATTAGCGCCCCTGTTTATAACGACCACCCACGTGGAATACAACCGAAATTGTAGTATTTCCAGTATATGTCAATATATTTGGGAGGAATATTTTTCAAATATATTTAAAATATATTTTTCTTCCATGTAGGAATCCATGGGTGGCTGAACATCACTGAAGTGGCAGCACGCTGTGAGATGGCATACCTGCTTTTAGTCTCACTCGGAGTGACAATCCTACAGTTGTTTTAGTAACTTTCCTTAAGTCCGCATTACTAAATTATGAAAATGTCACAAAATACAGCATCGTGTTTTTTTATTATGATACCTTTTTGCATTGAAATACAATCCTTGAGCTCCAGGTGACTTTGCCTAGGCTGAAATGCTGTAAGCAGCTTGTCCTCAGTCACCTTTGATGATGCCATTCCAGTGATATGAGTCAGAGACGTGAGGGTTACTTTCCCGCATGGCTAGTTTGTCCCGGTCCGCACTGTGGGGTTTGGATCTTACACTTTGCAAAACATTTCAATGTTTTTTAATTACAAACCCAATATTCCCAATGCACATGTTCCTGCAGATGGCTATTCAGTATAGCTGGATGTTGTAGTGACTACAGGCCGAGATCCGTAGACAGTCCAAGTGAAGAAATGTCACCAGCACACCAAGGATTCCTCAAGAATGGGTCCGAAGTGTCAATTTGTAGTCACATAAACACAAGGAAACGTTTTTGAACCACGCAGGGCCCCTTCGTCAGGCAAGTGAGGCCTGATGATGAGGCTTTGCATGGCTTCGAAGCGTTGCCTTGTGTTTATCATATGACCATTGAAAGCTTTGGACCCATTCTTGAGGCATCCTTGGTGTGCTGGTGACATTTCTTCACCTGTTTTTTAGTTATTGTTTTAAATGTAAGCACTCTGGGCAGATATTGCCTCTTTTCCCGTCTCTGTGACACCTACTATATACAAGAATTGGAGGGGTGCAATTGTCCCCGGGACCAAAGTGCACAGACTGCAATAAAAGCACTGTTATTATTATTATTATACAGGATTTATATAGCGCTAAAGGAATTAAACTGAAAACAGTCAGAAGTCAGTGTATTAATGTTCGTGGTTTCTTATAAAAGGGTGCAAACTTCCAAAGCTCTTGCGGCCTCAAATAATAGCAATGCGCACTCACCAGAAACGCATGGGTTATGCGCATGTAGGAATAATCATTCCAGATGTCAGATCCTCCAAAGTTCAGATGGCAGGCATCCCTCTCACGGTGGGTCACCGAAGACTCAAAACCGGATCCTGAGGTCCCCTTTAAGGTCAATCAGGCACTCCACATTGGTGGTGAAACTCTCTCCTCTGAATGGTACAGGCACCTTCTCTGTGGGGGTAACAGCTCCACAAAGGAGCCCCAGAAAAACACAGGTGCTAGAGATAGTGTAGTATGTTTAGGAAAATTTATTTGCCTCAGCATAGAATACAGGGTAGCATGCAGATCCAGACCCATAAAAGGTTAAAAATAGGATTAGGAAGGTAGCAATACTGACCCTAGTAAAGATGTCCGCCGAGCCTCCTTCTGGCTCCGGCGGTACGAATGACGTCACGCTCTGCTATTGCTACCTTCCTAATCCTATTTTTGGGGGGTGGGGGCATTTTATGGCCAGCATTAGAAGTTTATGCCACACATCATTCACTCTTCTAACCACCTGAACACCAAGCCTTTTCTGACACTTTTTGTTCACTTAAAAAAAAACAGTATTTTTTGCTAGGAAATTAATTTAAACCCCAAACATTATATATATTTTTTTTAAAACAGACACCCTAGTGAATAAAATGGTGGGTGCTGCAATTTATTATGTCACATGGTACTCACGCAGCGGTTTTTCAAATGCAATTTTTAAAACAAAAATACACTTTTTTTACTTTTAATGTACAAAAACACAATATATTGGCCAATTATTTGGTAAGATGTAAAAGATGATGGTATGCCGAGTAAATAGATACCAAACGTGACATGATTTAAAACTGTGTCTGCCCCGTGCAATGATGACAAACTGCATACATTTTTAATATGCATAGGCAACGTTTTAAAAGCCTTTACAACCTACCATTTTAGATTTACAGAGGAGGTCTACTGTTAGAATTACTGCCCTTGATCTGACGTTAACGGCGATACCTCACATGCATGGTGCAACCGCTGTTTACATACCGGCCCAAAATACATTTTTTTTTTACACAAAATTGTCACTTAAATGATTTATTCCTCACACATGCCATGGGTATATGTGGAATTACACCCCAAAATACATTCTGCTACTTCTCCTGAGTATGGGGGTACCACATGTGAGAGACATTTTGGCAGTCCAGCCAAGTACAGGACCCTAAAATTCAATATTCACCTTCAGGCTTTTAAAGTTCTTTATTTCCTCATTACACTTCCTAACTACCTATCACAGTTTCAGAGGCCCTGAAATGCCAGGATAGCACCAACCCCCCCCCCCCCCCCAAATGACCCCTTGTTGGAAAGTAGACACTCCAAGGAATTTGATAAGAAGCATGGTGAGTATTTTTCAGATCTTGTTTGTTGCCAAATGTTTTTGGAAAATGAAGAAAAAAAAACATATTTTTTCTTTTCTTTTTTTATATTTCAAAACCTTGTGAGAAAAAATTTGATCTGAAAAATACTCACCCAGCCTCTTTTTAAATTCCTTGGGGTGGAACAAACAGGGATAATTTTGGGGAATTTACTGCTATCCTGACATTTCAGGGTTTCCGAAACTGTGATAGGTAATGAGGAAGTGTAATGAGGAAGTTACGCACCTTCAGGCTTTCAAAGTATTCATTGGATTTCAGGCTCCTGTATGTGGCTAGGCTCCCAAAAAGTCTCACACATGTGGTATCCCCATGCTCGGTAGAGGTAGCAAAATGTATTTTGGGGTGTAATTCCGCATATACCCATGGCTTGTGTGAGACATAAATCATTTAAATGGCAACTTTGTGCAAAAAAAAAAAATGTTTTTGTCATTTTCCAGAAACTTGTGGGAAAAAAAAAATCTTCCATGGACTCAATATGCCTCTCAGCAGATAGCTTAGGATGTCTACTTTCTAAAAAGGGATCATTTGGAGGTGTTTGTACTGTCCTGGTATTTTAGCACCTCAAGAAATGTGATAAGCAGTCAGAAAGTAAAATCTGTGTAAATGTATCTATACCATAGTTTGTAGACGCTATAACTGTCACACAAAGCGATCAATATACACTTATTGGGATTTTTTTGACCAAAAACATGGAGCAGAATACATTTTGGCCTAAATGTATGACGAAATTTTAGTTTTTTTGGATATTTTTTATGACAAATGAGAAAATACCAATTTTTTACAAAAAAATTATTTTTCTTCAAAACTTTGTTTATTGTGCCAAAAATAAAAAGCGCACTAGTGATCAAATACCACCAAAGGAAAGCTCTATTTGTGTGAAAAAAAGGACATAAATTTCATTTATGTACCGTATTGCATGACCGCGCAATTGTCCGTTAAACTAGCGCAGCGCTGTATAGCAAAAAAATGGCGTAAATTGCAGTATCTATACCATAGATTGTAGACGCTATAACGTTCACACAAAGCGATCAATATACACTTATTGGGATTTTTTTGACCAAAAACATGGAGCAGAATACATTTTGGCCTAAATTTATAACTGACTTTGAGTTTATTATATATTATTTATAGCCGAAAGTAAAAAATATCATTTTTCTTCCAAATTTTCGGTCTTTTTTTGTTTATAGCGCGAAAAATAAAAAGCGCACAGGTGATCAAATACCACCGAAAGAAAGCTGTATTTGTGTAAAAAAAAGGACGCAAATTTTGTTTGGGTGCAGCATTGCATGACCGCGCAATTATCAGTTGAATTAGCGCAGCGCCGAATAGCAGAAAGTGGTGTGGTCAGGAAGGGGGGTAAATCCTGTAGCGGGCAAGTGGTTAATGCTAATAAAGGGGGGGTAATAAAAAGTCCCCATTTTTGTGGTTCCAGCTCCAGATAAAAAGGTCTCAACCCACATAATGCAGAAAGAATGAAAAGAAAGCAGAAAAGCGCGCGCTACTAAGTGTGTAAGTTTAATGGTAAGTAAAGAGTTAATAATGAAATGCACTCCCTGTGTAAGGGAAGATAAGGCGTGTCACCATGTTCCCAGAAGAATCTCCTCCCAGGAAAGGCTTTCCGAATAGATCAAATGACCGAAAATGAATGGTAAAAATCTGGCGTGTGAAATCCCCATTGATGTAAAGAGAGCAGGAGATAGACATCAAAAGTTGACGGAGGCGGGTCTCGAACCTACGAGGCGTTGAGCTCAGTACACCATGCCGTGCACTTAACCACTATACTACGGCCACTTCCGGTTTCGGCCCCTATCAAACTGCTCTTTGTTTTGAATATGACGTAGCTATAGAGCAGCGCTTAACTGCCTCCTGCCTGCTAGATGAGGAAATGCCGGGAGGAAGGCGGTTCTGTACGTAGCGGGGCTGCGGAGACTGACTGATCGTGCCTGAAAACAGCACATGCGCACTTGGATTAGGGAACACGAACTTCCGACCGCCGCATGCCCCCTGAGCTGCGCATGCGTAGTTAGAGTCGGAAGATGTCAAAGGGCCGTTTGGTACATTATGTAGTCGGCGATGGCCGTAGCTTAGTGGTTAGCGAACCAGTCCGCTGAGCGCATGGTCGTAGGTTCGAGGCACACCTCTGTCACCCAGGCTGAGGATTAGTAGGTTATAAGGCTCCACACCGGATGAGTACACCGAAGCACCTTAGACAGTCTGGGGGAGTCGGTTTAAGAGCAATATCCTCTGACTGTGGGGCTCGCTGTGGATTTGAGACGACACCATCGCCTACATTTTTCAACATTCACTTTCTCTCACATTTCATCCATTCCGACTGCATTTCATTATTAACTCTTTACTTCCCATTATACTTACACACTTAGTAGCGCGCGCTTTTCTGCTTTCTTTTCATTCTTTCTGCATTATGTGGGTTAACACCTTTTTATTTGGAGCTGGAACCACCAAAATGGGGACTTTTTATTACCCCCCCTTTTTTTAGCATTAACCACTTGCCCTCTACAGGATTTACCCCCCTTCCTGACCACGCCTCTTTCTGATATTCCACGCTGCACTAATTCAGCTGATAATTGCGCGGTCATGCAGTGCTGCACCCAAACGAAATTTACGTCCTTTTTTTCACACAAATACAGCTTTCTTTCGGTGGTATTTGATCACCTGTGCGCTTTTTATTTTTGGCGCTATAAACAAAAAAAGACCGAAAATTTGGTAGAAAAATGATATTTTTTACTTTCGGCTATAAATAATATATAATAATCTCAAAGTTAGTTATACATTTAGGCCAAAATGTATTCTGCTCCATGTTTTTGGTCAAAAAAATCCCAATAAGTGTATATTGATTGCTTTGTGTGACAGTTATAGCGTCTACAAACTATGGTATAGATACTGCAATTTACGCCATTTTTTTTGCTATACAGCGCTGTGCTAGTTTAACGGACGATTGCGCGGTCATGCAATACGGTACATAAATGAAATTTATGTCTTTTTTTTCACACAAATAGAGCTTTCTTTTTGTGGTATTTGATCACCTGTGCGCTTTTCATTTTTTTTTTTTTTTTTCTCAAAAAACTTTTGAGAAAAAATATTTCTTTTTTAAAAAAAACGATATTTTCTCATTTCTGTCATAAAAAATATCCAAAAAAACTAAACTTTTGTCATACATTTAGGCCAAAATGTATTCTGCTACATGTTTTTGGTTAAAAAAAATCCCAATAAGTGTATATTGATTGCTTTGTGTGAAGTTATAGCGTCTACAAACTATGGGATAGATAATGGAATTTACACAGCTTTTACTTTCTGACTGCCCATCACATTTCTTGAGGTGTTAAAATACCAGGATAATACAAACACCCCCAAATGACCCCTTTTCGGAAAGTAGACACCCTAAGCTATCTGCTGAGAGGCATATTGAGTCCATGGAAGATTTATTTTTTCCACAAGTTTCTGGAAAATGATAAAAACATTTTTTTTTACACAACGTTGCCATTTAAATTATTTAATGTCTCGCACAACCCATGGGTATATGTGGAATTACACCCCAAAATACATTCTGCTACTTCTAGCGAGTATGGGGGTACCACATGTGTGAGACTTTTTGGGAGCCTAGCCACATACAGGAGCCGGAAATCCAATGACCACTTTGAAAGCCTGAAGGTGCGTAACTTCCTCATTTCACTTCCTCACTACCTATTACAGTTTCGAAGGCCCTGAAATGCCAGGATAGCACCAAACCCCCCCAAATGACCCCTTTTCACGTGTCACATTGGAGAGATTCCCCATCCCCACTAACAGCACCAACCTGACAGAGTCTCATGACCCTTTCTTCATCTATCCAAAATTAATTAAAGCATTTTGGCAAAAGTTGACCTTTCATATTTTGGGTCTAAATTATTCCCTTTCGTCATGTGCCAAAATATAATGTTTTCCTTCTTTGCTGGTCAACGATGCTTTTTAAGTCATTCTTAGAGGTTGAATATTATTATTCTTAAACAGGATTTATATAGCGCCAACAGTTTGCTCAGCGCTTTACAATATAACGGGAGACAATACAGCAACAATACAGTTGTAATGGACCACCTGACAGCACCTCTATCAGTCCCCTGATAGAGCCTCTCCAGAGTGCGGAGTCTAAGTACCGGAGCACTTGTTCACCAGGGCCCCTGATGATGGACTTGGAGCGCTCCGGGACCAGGTCGCAGCTACCGGGTATCTCTACCAGAGGTAGAGGAGTCTGCCAGAGGCTCCTGTGGGTTAAGAGTCTGATGTGAGGGAGCCCGGGGATCCCTGAGGGATGGATGGATGAGCAAGATCAAACAGGCCGTGTCGGTAACTAGCGGGTCGGTGCGGTACAAGACGATAGGCAAAGGATAGTCGGGTCACATGCAGGGTCAATACCAGAAGATCAGATCTATAAGGGAGCATCCAGGAGCAGAGTCAGGCAAGCCAAGGGGTCAGGACAGGAGAAGGCAACAAGGTCAGACAATCCAGATCAGAGTACTCACAACACAGGCAACAGGATACGCAAAGACCATTCGGCAACAAGTGTCTGTTCAGGGCTGGTTTAAGTAGCCCGCCCTGCACCTGGCAGGGGCAGCCTAGGTCCTAGTGCCTGCCCAGTACTGTCATAGACGACGGGTGCACCTGGGTCCTAGTGCCCTGCTGCCTGCATGTCTTGACAGACACCTACGCATGTGTAGACCCATGCGTCGCGATGGTCCCTGACAACAGTTCAAAACAAAAGGGATAGTAGGGCCCTGATCCTGGGAGCTTACAATCTAGGAGGGAGGGGCTAGTGGTACAAAAGGTAGCAACTGTGGTGATGGACTGGTTGCAAGAGTAGAAGATTCCATTTTTGGCTGATGGCAGGATAGGCTTCCCTGAAGAGATAGGTTTTCAGAGATCTGCTAAAAGTGAGCAGAGTCAGCGGTAGACATGGGCTTTCTGTAGTACAAAGTCTAAAAGCATCCACTCCTTCCTAACCAGCAGACCATGAAAGGAGATAGAGGTTTTGCTGTAGGATACACTTGGGTCATATATTTCAAGGGGGCCTCACTTGGAATAACTCCAGTACCAAAGCTGTATCCGAAGGTCACACTCAATGGCTCTTCATGTAATATACCACTAATTGTTCTGTTCAACTCTTGGTGTCATGGGCATGGAAAAGATCCAATGGTAGATATGGACTTCCTGTAGTACAAAGTCTAAAAGCATCCACTCCTTCCTAACCTTCCTAAACAGCAGACCATGAAAGGAGGTAGAGGTTTTGTTGTAGGATACACTTGGGTCATAACTTTCAAGGGGGCCTCACTTGGAATAACACACTCAATGGCTCTTCATGTTTTATACCACTAATTATTCTGTTCAACTCTTGGTGTCATGGGCATGGAAAAGATCCAACTGTAGATATGAGCTTTCTGTAGTAGGAGGGAGGGGCTAGTGGTACAAAAGGTAGCAACTGTGGTGATGGACTGGTTGCAAGAGTAGAAGATTTCATTTTTAGCTGATGGCAGGATAGGCTTCCCTGAAGAGATAGGTTTTCAGAGATCTGCTAAAAGTGAGCAGAGTCAGCGGTAGACATGGGCTTTCTGTAGTACAAAATCTAAAAGCATCCACTCCTTCCTAACCAACAGACCATGAAAAGAGGTAGGGGTTTTGCTACAGGATACACTTGGGTCATGACTTTCAAGGGGGCCTCACTTGGACTAACCCCGATACCAAAGCTGTATCTGAATGCCACACTCATTGACTCTTCGTGTCTTATACCACTAATTGTTCTGTTCAACGCTTGGTGTCATGGGCATGGAAAAGATTCAAAGGTAGACATGGGCTTTCTGTAGTACAAAGTCTAAAAGCATCCACTCCTTCCTAACCTTCCTAAACAGCACACCATGAAAGGAGGTAGAGGTTTTGATGTAGGATACACTTGGGTCATAACTTTCAAGGGGGTCTCACTTGGACTAACTCCAGTACCAAAGCTGTATCTGAAGGCCACACTCAATGGCTCTTCATGTTTTATACCACTAATTATTCTGTTCAACTCTTGGTGTCATGGGCATGGAAAAGATCCAACTGTAGATATGAGCTTTCTGTAGTACAAAGTCTAAAAGCATCCACTCCTTCCTAACCAGCAGACCATGAAAAGAGGTAGGGGTTTTGCTGCAGGATACACTTGGGTCATGACTTTCAAGGGGGCCTCACTTGGACTAACCCCGGTACCAAAGCTGCATCTGAATGCCACACTCATTGACTCTTCGTGTCTTATACCACTAATTGTTCTGTTCAACGCTTGGTGTCATGGGCATGGAAAAGATTCAAAGGTAGACATGGGCTTTCTGTAGTACAAAGTCTAAAAGCATCCACTCCTTCCTAACCAGCAGACCATGAAAGGAGGTAGGGGTTTTGCTGTAGGATACACTTGGGTCATAACCTTCAAAGGTGCCTCACTTGGACTAACCCACAACACCAAAGCTGTTCTGAGGGCCACAAACAATACCTCTTTATGTCTTATACCACTAATTGTTCTGTTTAACCATTGGTGTCATGGGCATGAAAAAGATCCAATAGTAGACATGGGCATTCTGTAGTGTGAAGTGTAAAACCATGCAACTCATCTTGATGGATAGATTTGACAGAAGCATGTAATTATGAAGCGGAATCTTAGTTTACATATCTGAATACGTCATATGAATGACTTGGTGGAGGGACACCTCCCTTGTCCATTCTTGTAGAGAGCAGATCTGCAACTCAGCGTAGTTCTGGCACAATATAATCATTCTTACCTTGTACTGCAGACTTCTTTGTTCCACCGGGCAGGGAGGTATAGGAACTGTTTGTCCAGATCCTACCTGCTAGTTGATACAGCCACTATGTAGCCAGTCCTTGCCAGGCCTTTATATCAACCTCACTCTTTAGCTGCCCTCAGACCACCACCTGAGCAATAGGTTCAGTTCTTAGCCCAGTGCTCCAGTCTGTGTTAAACTTTGCAATCCCGCATTCTTGCTTCTCTTGTTACCCACTTTAGCTTGTATTTGACTTTGCGTGTTTGCTGCCAACCCTTACCTTTGGCCTGTCCCTTTTCTTAAATCTGCCTGTCAACTTTGTGCAAAGCTCTGGTTCTAATCCTTGGTCAGTTGCCATCTGCACAGGAGGGCCACAACCTGGTCAACCCTCCAGTAGAGTCCATCACTCCTTGCTGGTGCTCTGGGGAAAAGCTGGTGGAAAGTATTTAGGCTCTGTGCCTTGGCCTTTTAAAGAGCTCAAAAACAAGCCGGCACTTGGTATCCTGGGTACCCTTTATTACCAAACACAGCAGCTAAGTGGATTTCCTCCCACACTCCAAAGACGTGCTGGTGGGCTAATTGGCTCCTGTCTAAATTGGCCCTAGTATGTGTATGTATGAATGTGAGATAGGGACCTGAGATTGTATGCTACTTGAGGGTAAGGGACCTTAGATTGTACACCCCTTGAGGGTAAGGGACCTTAGATTGTATACCCCTTGAGGGTAAGGGACCTTAGACTGTACACCCCTTGAGGGTAAGGGAATTTTTGGAACTTTAGTAACCGCTTTGTTTTCGAGATGACCATGCAAAAAAAAAAACAGATGATCATTCATCCGATATTCTCATCATGTGTACAAAGCAGTAGATTGAAAAAGAATAATATCATTGGTGAGCTCATTAGCACTCCTGTTTATAACTACCACCCACATGGAATACAACCAAAATTGTAGTATTTCCAGTATATGTCAATATATTTGGGAGGAATATTTTTCAAATATATTTAAAATGTATTTTTCTTCCATGTAGGAATCCATGGGTGGCTGAACATCACTGAAATGGCAGCACGCTGTGAGATGGCATACCTGCTTTTAGTCTCACCTGGAGTGACAATCTTACTGATAGGTGGCGCACATGTGGCAGGTCAGTCCAGAGACAACAGTGTTAGTGCGCATGGAACTTCGTGTGGTGGTGAAGTTTCTTGTGAATGAAGGTGTAAAACCCGCGGATATCTACAGAAGACTTTAAGCACAGTATGGTGATGAGCCGCAGTAAGACATTCGAATGGTGTGAATGTTTCAAAGATGGCCGTACGTCCGTCAATGACGATCCTGGCCGTGGTGGTTCCCAGCCCACTGCAGTCATTCCTGGGAACATTAAACCTGTGGACAATTGACACATAAACTAGTGTAATTGCACAAGAGACAAATCTTCCTGTGGGAACGGCGAACAGAATGATGATTAAGTGAAGCTGGCTGTCCTAGGAGGTTCAGGCGTACTGACAAATCTTTCTATGCCAAAGCTTTCCAGGGATTAGTTACACTAAAAACTGGCATAAGTGTATAAATGTAGCAGGGGAGTATGTAGAAAAATAAATGCAGTTTCTACTCCTTGAAATGTGTTCTTTTATTATATAAACTTTAAAGTCCTGGTTTATCTTGAATGCCCCTTGTGTGTGTGTATATGTGTATATACAGTGGGGCAAAAAAGTATTTAGTCAGCCACTAATTGTGCAAGTTCTCCCACTTACAAAGATGAAAGAGGCCTGTAATTGGCATCATAGGTAGACCTCAACTATGAGAGACAAAATGAGAAAAAAACTCCAGACAATCACATTGGCTGATCTGGAAAGAATTTATTTGCAAATTATGGTGGAAAATAAGTATTTGGTCACCTACAAACAAGCAACATTTCTGGCTCTCACAGACCTGTACCTTCTTCTTTAAGAGGCTCCTCTGTCCTGCACTCATTACCTGTATCAATGGCACCTGTTTGAACTTGTTATCAGTATAAAAGACACCTGTCCACAACCTCAAACAGTCACACTCCAAACTCCACTGTGGTGAAGACCAAAGAGCTGTCGAAGGACACTAGAAACAAAATTGTAGACCTGCACCAGGCTGGGAAGACTGAATCTGCAATAGGCAAGCAGCTTGGTGTGAACAAATCAACTGTGGGAGCAATAATTAGAAAATGGAAGACATACAAGACCACTGATAATCTCCCTCGATTTGGGGCTCCATGCAAGATCTAACCCCGTGGGGTCAAAATGATCACAAGAACGGTGAGCAAAAATCCCAGGACCATACGGGGGGACTTAGTGAATAACCTGCAGAGAGCTGGGACCAACGCAACAAAGGCTACCATCAGTAACATACTACGCCGCCAGGGATTCAGATCCTGCAGTGCCAGACGTGTCCCCCTGCTTAAGCCAGTACATGTCCGGGCCCGTCTGAAGTTTGCTAGAGAGCATTTGGATGATCCAGAAGAGGATTGGGAGAATGTCATATGGTCAGATGAAACCAAAATAGAACTGTTTGGTAGAAACACAACTCGTCGTGTTTGGAGGAGAGAGAATGCTGAGTTGCATCCAAAGAACACCATACCTACTGTGAAGCATGGGGGTGGCAACTTCATGCTTTGGGGTTGTTTCTCCGCAAAGGGACCAGGACGACTGATCCATGTACAGGACAGAATGAATGGGGCCATGTATCGTGAGATTTTGAGTGCAAACCTCCTTCCATCAGCAAGGGCATTGAAGATGAAACGTGACTGGGTCTTCCAACATGACAATGATCCCAAACATACCGCCCGGGCAATGAAGGAGTGGCTTCATAAGAAGCATTTCAAGGTCCTGGAGTGACCTAGCCAGTCTCCAGATCTCAACCCCATAGAAAACCTTTGGAGGGAGTTGAAAGTCCGTGTTGCCCAGCGACAGCCCCAAAATATCACTGCTCTAGAGGAGATCTGCATGGAGGATGGGCCAACATACCAGCAACAGTGTGTGCCAACCTTGTGAAGACTTACAGGAAACGTTTGACCTCTGTCATTGCCAACAAAGGATATATAACAAAGTATTGAGATGAACTTTTGATATTCACCAAATACTTATTTTCCACCATAATTTGCAAATAAATTCTTTCCAAATCAGCCAATGTGATTGTCTGGATTTTTTTTCTCATTTTGTCTCTCATAGTTGAGGTCTCTCTATGATGCCAATTACAGGCCTCTCTCATCTTTGTAAGTGGGAGAACTTGCACAATTGGTGGCTGACTAAATACTTTTTTGCCCCACTGTATATATATATATATATATATATGTGTGTGTGTATTACACTATATTGCCAAAAGTATTGGGCCGCCTGCCTTTCCACGCACATGAACTGAATCCCAGTCTTAGTCCGTAGGGTTCAATATTGAGTCGGCCCGCCCTTTGCAGCTATAACAGCTTCAACTCTTCTGGGAAGGCCGTCCACAAGGTTTAGGAGGGTGTCTATGGGAAGGTTTGACCATTCTTCCAGAAGCACATTTGTGAGGTCAGGCACTGATGTCGGGGGAGGAGGCCTGGCTCGCAGTCTCCGCACTAATTCATCCCAAAGGTGTTCTATGGGGTTGAGGTCAGGACTCTGTGCAGGCCAGTCAAGTTCCTCCACCTCAAACTCGCTCATCCATGTCTTTATTGGCCTTGCTTTGTGCACTGTTGTGCAGTCATGTTGGAACAAACTCTTCCCACAGAATTTGTAATTGCCAAAATGTCTTGGTATGCAGACACCTTAAGAGTTCCCTTCACTGGAACTAGAGGGCCAAGCCCAACCCCTGAAAAACAATCCCACACCATAATCCTTCCTCCACCAAACGTTACACTTGGCACAATGCAGTCAGGCAAGTACCATTCTCCTCGCAACCATCAAACCCAGACATGTCCATTGGATTGCCAGACAGAGAAGTGTGATTCATCACTCCAGAGAACATGTCTCCTCTGCTCTCAAGTCCAGTGGCAGCATCCGACGCTTTGCATTGCACTTGGTGATGTAAGGCTTGAATGCAGCTGCTTGGCCATGGAAACCCATTCCATGAAGCTCTCTACGCACTGTTGTTGTGATAATCTGACGGCCACACCAAGTTTGGAGGTCTTTAGCTATTGACTCTGCAGACAGTTGGCGACTTCTGAGCACTGTACGCTTCAGCAGCTCTGTCATTTTACGTGGCCTACCACTTCGTGGCTGAGTTGCTATTGTTCCCAGTTGCTTCTGCTAACAGTTGAGTGTGGAATATTTAGTACCCAGGAAATGTCACGGATGGACTCATTGCACAGGTGACCACCTATCACAGGACCACGCTTGAAGTCACTGAGCTCCTGAGAGCGACCCATTCTTTCACCAATGTTTGTAAAAGTAGTCTGCATGCCTAGGGGCTTGATTGTATACACCTGTGTCCATGGAGGGGAATGGAACACCTGAATCCAAAGATTTGGAGGGCTGGCCCAATACTTTTGGAAATATAGTGTATGTATATCTTACCTAAACCTAAAACACTGCATTGTACATTAGCCTGACACACTTGTATATAAAGATTCTTAGATAATTGTGGCCAGTTGGTTACAAAGCATGCAAAGTTGTTTCTGTTTGTGATCAGTTGTTCACTCAATAAACTATTTTTAAAATGACTTACAAGAATGGTTGGTCTCTAAATTTGCACCTCACACAGAAGGTTTCAGTTAAAAACAATTACTCATATTTATTCTATATGTGCGTTAAATAAGTATTTCTAATTAATATTCAAAAAGTACAGTGATTAAAAATACATAAATGTTTGCACATAGTCCTGTATACTCAATATATAGCAAACAGGCTGTATGTTGTAAAAAATACAAGATTCCAACATTCTCATCCAAATAGAGGCATATACAGTTTTCTTCCTCCCAATGGAACGGGGGCCACAAGGACACTCAATAGGAAATTTGTGTACTTTCCATAGGGACCTAATCCAAACATTTGAAGGCAGATTAGGGAAAATAAAAAAATTTAACTCTTAGTTCAATCTCTCCTATGACATTTAAAACAACTGGACGGGTCTCCTCATAGAACACCAGAATAAATATTGACAAATTTCTCTGGATCCAATCTCGGATAGGTGTAGAGGTATGCCCGGTTTTGAAGGTGTTCACACTTGAAATTATGTCGTTTTTAAAAAAGCTTATTGAAATTCACATTTCACAGGTAAGAGTGGAGCCAATGAGTTTCTAGGGAAGTGACTTCTCCTGTGTCAGGTCTTTGATGGTGGGTCTGGTTAGGGTTCCTACAACTGGAGGTCAAAACATGACAGGAGCCTTTTAGGTGCTGTCAAATGTCAACCGGGTTTCTCAACATATTTTTTGTAATGCACTTTGCTTAAAGTCACTGTACATAAAGGATTTCTTTTTAATTCTGATCAGTCAAATGATAGAATTATGATATAGTTCAGGGGTCTCCATATTTTTGAAAAAAATGGCCAGTGTAATGCCTCAAATTTTAGGGGGCCAAACTGTAGCCAGTGGGAGTAGAAAATGCTCTGGCATTGATGGGAGTAAACAATGGCATAGGCTATGGTCAGTGTGATTAGAAAACTTACATAATTTGTGACAGAGGGAGGAATAGTGCCCCATCATTGGTGTCAATGGGAGGAATACTGCCTCCTCATTGGTGTCAGTGGAAGAATTAGTACCCAATCTATGGTATCAGTGGAAGGAATAGTGCCTTGTATCAATGGAAGGAATAGTGCCCCATCATTGGTGTTAGTGGAAGGAATACTGCCTCATCATTGGTGTAAGCTGAAGAATTAGTTCCCCATCTATGGTACAGTGGAAGGATAGTATCCCAGTGTTGGTGTCAGTGGGAGAATTAGTTCCCATCTCTGGTTTCAGTGGGAGGAATAGCTCCTTGTATCAATGGAAGGAATAGTGCCCCATCATTGGTGTCAATGGGAGGAATACTGCCTTCTCATAGGTGTCAGTGGAAGAATTAGTATCCCATCTATGGTATCAGTGGAAGGAATAGTATCCCAGTGTTGGTGTCAGTGGGAGAATTAGTTCCCCATCTCTGGTTTCAGTGGGAGGAATAGTGCCTTGTATCAGTGGAAGGAATAGTGCCCCATCATTGGTGTTAGTGGAAGGAATACTGCCTCATCATTGGTGTAAGCTGAAGAATTAGTTCCCCATCTATGGTATCAGTGGAAGGAATAGTATCCCAGTGTTGGTGTCAGTGGGAGAATTAGTTCCCCATCTCTGGTTTCAGTGGGAGGAATGCTGCCTTCTATCAGTGGAAGGAAAAGTGCCCTATCATTGGTGTCAGTGGAAGGAATACTGCCTCATGATTGGTGTCAGCAGAAGAATTAGTTCCCCATCTCTGGTGTCAGTGGGAGCAATAGTGCCCCAAGGGCTGGATAAAAGCAAGCAAGGGGCCACATCTATGGTATCAGTGGAAGGAATAGTATCCCAGTGTTGGTGTCAGTGGGAGAATTAGTTCCCCATCTCTGGTTTCAGTGGGAGGAATGGTGCCCTCTATCAGTGGAAGGAAAAGTGCCCCATCATTGGTGTCAGTGGAAGGAATACTGCCTCATGATTGGTGTCAGCAGAAGAATTAGTTCCCCATCTATGGTATCAGTGGAAGGAATAGTTTTCCAGTGTTGGTGTCAGTGAGAGAATTAGTTCCCCATCTCTGGTTTTAGCGGAAGATATAGTGCCTTGTATCAGTGAAAGGAATAGTGCCCCATCATTGGTGCCAGCAGAAGAATTAGTTCCTCATCTATGGTATCAGTGGAAGGAATTGTATCCCAATGTTGGTGTCATTGGAAGAATTAGTTCTCCATCTCTGGTGTCAGTGGGAGCAATAGTGCCCTAAGGGCCGGATAAAAGAAAGCAAGTGACCACATCAAGCCCTCGTCCACAGTTTGGAGACCCCTAATATAGTTTATAGTCCAAAGTTGTCAGGATGTCCATTTTTTAAAGTTTCAGTTCATTGATGTATAAGTAGCTCCACATATGCATGTAGATGTGCGCACAATGATCGTATATTGGATTCATCCAGCATTGCATTGCTTATGATGATCCTCATAAATGGGAGAACTCTGCTGTAGTATATAAATACATTGCTGATCTACTGCAGACACATTATAAATCTGCTGACCCAAAATATGTAAAGTCTGGAGGAAATAAGAGAAAGGGAAGAGATAACTGAAACCTATAATACATGAAGGGTGTGAATGAGGTTCAGGAGGACAGCATTTTCAATATAAGGCCTTAGCCTCATATTGAAAATGCTGTACTCCTGAACCTCATTGAATCAAGAACACGGGGACATGACCTCAAACTAGCAGGAGGAACGTTCAAAACTAATCTTAGAAAGTTTTAGTTTATAGAAAGAGTAGTTGATGCTTGGAAAAGACTTCCAGCAGAGGTAGTGAGTCAGTCAACAGCAAGTGAAAGTGAGTGAGCGGGCAGCACAGTGGCTAAATGGTAAGCAATTCCGCCTGGCAGTACTAGGGTTGTTGGTTTGAATCTCAGCCACAACACCACCTGCCTGGAGTTTGCATGTTCTCCCTGTGCCTGCGTGGGTTTCCTCTGGGTACTCCAGTTTCCTCCCACACTCCAAAGACATGCTGGTAGGTTAATTGGCTCCTGTCTAAATTGTCCCTTGTATGTGTATGTATGAATGTGAGTTAGGGACCTTAGAATGTATGCCCCTTGAGGGTTAGGGACTGATGTGAATGTACAATATATATGTAAAGTGCTGCATAAATTGATGGTGCTATATAAGTACCTGAAATAAATAAATAAGTGAAATAAGATATGCTTGGAACAAATGTAGATTAATGGGGCAGACTTGATAGACCACTTTGTCTTTTTTTACAATCACTCTTCAATGTTTCTGTTTCTACAATTTTCATACAGATGGGAATCCTTAAAGGATAGGTTCACCTTTGGAACATGTTACATGTTCCACCTATTTTTAGGGTGGAACATGTAACATGTTCCAATAGCTACAGCCCCCCCCCCCCAACAGATAGTACGGGGAAACTTCTCCCCGTACTATCTGTCAGATTTGAACATAGCGTGGCCGTGCAGGGCTCCACCCACACGGCCACGTCACTCATTCACCGAGTTCGGTGAATGAGTGCCTACAAGTCCCAGCAGCCTCAGTGGCTGTCGGTTTGTAGTTTTCAATGAACAATGAAGTTTCCTTCAAAGAACATTCTGTACGGCAAGCAGATATTCTGACAGGTCTACAGGAGACCTGCATGATATCAGCGATCTACTGATCGCTGGTGCAATGCTTTACAAGCTTTCCTTCTGCCAAGTCTATGTCTTCAAACATTGCTGTCCATTGTCATATTAGGTGTAACGGAACCGACTCAGACTGCGCTGAGTACTTTCGTTAGATACCGCTTCCCCGTCTGAACACCGACAACAGACACCACAGCCGACCATACAAGACTAGACAACACCAGTCTTGAAGTAAACCAGAAGGTAGACTACTCTATTTGAACACAGATACAAGATATATACACTCAGGGGGCAATCCCCCCTCCCTGCATAATGACACAGGGTGGGGCAATCTACATTTAGTAACAAGAGTCACACAGGTATTCAAACTGCACACCATCAGACAGTCCCATCAGGAGGGAGGGCTGCTGGAGACACCCCCCCCCCCCACTAAGCTAATACAAATGAACACATAAATACAATAATAGTTTGCTCCCAAACCAGACATACAATAGAACAATGGGGTGCAACCACATAACACCAAACAATCCACAAGCCCCACAATATTAGCCTACACAATATTAGGACAGAGCACCCTGTACCCCTAACAGGCACAGGGTGACTTACACATAATAGGGATATGTGGAGCTGAGACAGGGGTCTCCCCACCTCTCCAAAGTGAGCTGAGTTCCATGGGCCCCCCACCCAAAGTGACTCCCATCACATTAGGGTCCTCACAATATCCAAAATTTGATGGTGTAGATGCAAGAAAAAGTTTGATCTCATCCGTCCAATAGCTATCAAACCCTGTTGTTGAAACTGATACAATTGATATCTTTGATATAAACTAAAAGGCGCCTCCTGGAGGAGCAGATTCATGACTTTGTGTCCTGAAAGGTCCCGCTGGCAGTGACACCAAGTAATGGATAAATAATTGAGGTCTTCATGGAAATCAAGACTCCCCCAAACAGAGCACATTCTTCACCCTTCCTGTAGACAATCCGTAGTCCATAAAGAGGAACATCTTGTGTTTGCCTTGTTGGGTCCTGTAGGAAAAACGCCACACTACAGCCTGATGAGTTGCATCTGTAAAGGTTTCTTCGGAGGGGGCATGGCATCTCAATGACAAGGTCTCTTTAAATTATTGGGAAACATAATTCACCATCTTCACTAAAAAATTTGTATGAAACATAAATGCTTGATTTACGGATGGCTTTGTGTTGAAATCACTGAACAAAATATATTTCTAAGAACGATCCAGTTGATAAGATTGCATTGTTAGATGACTCTTCTTCATGTTCTTTGTTGGGCATTTCATGGATAAAACAACAGAACATAAAAATCTAGAAAATTCCAATACTTACAGAATAGGATGAGCAGTACCAGAGGTTTCATAGCTTCTGTGACCTGCAAGAGATGAATGTCTGCTATGACTGAGAAGACAAGTTTCTATTGTACCTCCTGTTCGCTCACACTGACCACAAGCAGGCTGATAACTCCCTTTCAAAAAAAAATTAAACCATTCATATCAGTCTTTGCTGCTTTGTACATTTTATTACCCCTATCACAATCACACGGACATACTTAGGGCTGGGCTTGTATGGAAGATGACTGGGTTTTCCAGTTTTACTTGTGATTGGAAATCCATGGAAAAGCTCCATTGCACAGCTCTACCATAAGGACAGCTCTGTCTGGCAGGGCAGGAGACAAGATTTTTTTTTTCTTTAATAACAAACATACTTACCTGCTCTGTGCATTGGGTTTGCACAGAGCAGCCCAGATCCTCTTCTTCTTGGTCCCCCACCAGCACTACTGGCTCCTGTGCCTTGACTAGTGCCCCCAATAGCAAGCTGTCAGGAATGGGTTCACCACTGGTGGTGGGACTCACCTGCCATGTGGGCTGCAGTACCAGGGCTGGCCAGTGGGTGCTCTCAGCAACCAGAAGCTCACTCCTGCAATCAGCCATCACCTGAGGCTGATTGCAGGAGGTGTATTTAAGGAATGGCCAGACCTGCAGTCAGTGCCTTTGTGTATTGTTTCCCATGAGCCCCTGTACCTGTTATCCTGTGTTCCTGTTCCTCTGCCTATCTTCTGTTGCCGACCTCTGCATTGTTGCTGACCGTCTCCTGTTTAACCCCTGGCTTGACTGACCGTCCTTCTGCCTGACCCTCTGTATTGTGCTGCCCGTGAATTACTGAACCCGGCTTGTGACCCTGACCATTCTCTGCCTGATACTCTGTACCGCGCTGCCCGTGAGTTACTGAAGCCGGCTAGTGACCCTGACCATTCTCTGCCTGCTCCTTCGGTACCTCGCTGCCCGCACGTTGCTGACCTGGCCTTCCTGACTACGCCTTACGCTACCCAGACGATCCATCCATCCATCCTGCACGGATCCAGCCATCCCTGCTCACACCTTCTGCCTCTTCACATCAGTATATACCTCTGGCAGATCCCTCTACCACGAGCAGGTGTACTCAGGGGCCGCGACCTGGTTCCTGTCTGCTCCAAGTCCATCCCCACCATCAGGGGCCCTGGTGAATAAGCAGACTGGGACTTAGAATCCGCGCCCTGGGGAATCCTGTCCTGAGGACTGCTAGAGGTACCACCAGACGGTCGTTAACAGAACCATTTGGCCGGCCTGACCCTTCCACCTCTCCAGCCCTGACTACGCCTGTGTTCCTGCACATACTAAGATTAGTGGAAGGTTGGTTTGTTTTTAGTGCGTTGTATATTTGGGTGGCTAATAATAAACTGTATTGTTTTTACATCATTCCTGAAGCCTGTTACTTCCCTGTGTCAGTCCACACATTTCTGGTCATACCCGGATCCCTGACACAAGCTGTTTGCTATGGGGGCACTGGTGTGTGCGCATTCCCGAGCACATAGAGATGTAGCTCAACCCCGCCTTCCACTCTCCTTTCATTGGCTCACTGGCTGTAATTGAAAGCAGTGGGAACCAAGGGCTCAGCCAATGAGGAGAGAGACCCAAGACAGTTGAGGTTCCTGTGCACATTGC
Source organism: Staurois parvus (assembly GCF_062004578.1). Classification (NCBI taxonomy): domain Eukaryota; kingdom Metazoa; phylum Chordata; class Amphibia; order Anura; family Ranidae; genus Staurois; species Staurois parvus. The sequence goes on from NW_028318998.1 coordinate 358,257, forward strand.
TGGGTTAAGAGAGGGCTCAGGTGAGTATTAGGAGGCCTGTGGGGGGGAGAAGTACACAGAAGTTTTTTTACTTTTATGCATTGAATGCTTGAAGGTAAAAACCTTCTTTCTTTACAACCACTTTATGTAACACTGAAAAGTGTTGTCCCTCCCCTAGCCTGCGACTGGACAGTTAAAGAAGCAGCAAATTGGTGCACTCATCTCTTGGTCACTCTGAGTTCTCCTCCTATCAGCGTTCCCTTTGTTAGCAACACAACACCGCTGATTGGCTCTTTGTGCTTCTTCTTTCACTCCTAGTCTGAGCTCCACTTTAGTGGGGATGAGCAGGGGTTGGACAAAAATATGGAAACACTACATGATTTGTAGATGTGAAAATGACGACACGTTTCTTGTTGAAAGCGGAAGTGATGTAACATGGGACGGTAGGTGGTATAAACTCCAAACATACAAAGAACACTAGACACACCAAGCTGGATTTATACCGCCCGCAGTCTTGTTTATTGGTTTTCACAAATATAAACAGTTCACCATAACTCTTTTAATCTATAAAGGTTTTATAACTGTAAAGAAAATCAGCCAAAATCGGTGGGGTGCTCTTCAAATATCCCTCTGGTGACTGGCAAAGACCGCCCCCCCAGCCTCCTGCTTAAATAGGGGTCATGGGAAATTCGGGAACCTATCCTAGAGAACCCCCCAGAACTTCCAGAACATTCCCAATAGGTTGACCTTTTTTAACCTATCATACCCCTCCTCCATTGATTGATGAATCAATGGGGGGCTTGAAACTTCTACTGCCACCATCCCATGAGGGTAAGGGGGGCCTAAATCTCAGTCTTCCACAGCCTGTGCCAACAAAAACTGTGTAGAAGGAACTCTAGTGAATGATATTAATGCTCAGAAGAGGAGAGAGGGGTGCAACACCCATAAAACGTGGACTGTCGATCCATGGCAGACTGTAATATGGTCAGAGGAATCGAACTGTTCCCAATCATCGAACCTGTTTATGTGTGGTGGAACGCCATCCCAAGCTTACGTCCAGGACTGTCTTGTGCCAATGGTAAAGCATAGTGGTGGGGAAATCATGGTTTGGGCAGCCATATCTTGGTATTCTGCAGGCCCCATCATCAACCTGGAAAGGAAGAGTCACTGCTAGCGACTATGTACAAATTTTCGCCAACCATGTGCACCCCATGGTACAGACATTGTTTCTTGAAGACAGAGCCATTTACCAAGATGATAATGCTCTGATTCACAAAGCTGGTGTCAAATCGTGAACTCTCACAACTTTCCTGGGCGCTGCAGTTGCTAGACCTCAATATCATAGCGCCATTATGGTTGAATTTAAAGAACTAGTTTCGGGCTTGTTTTCCGGGTCCTGTATCTCTGCGAGAATTGGAACTATTTTTGCATGAAGAGTGGTATCGGATTCCATTATCCACCATCCAACACTTATATTTGTCAATTCCCAGAAGAATTTAGGCCGTCTCGGATGCCAAAGGTGGTCCAATACTATTGTTAGGTAACAGTTTTGTTCTTTTACCCAGTATTTCCATATTTTTGTTCAATCCCTGTAAGTGGCTAATACCAAGGCAAATTAAAGTACTTACACTGCTTGCATTTAAAAATATATTTAATTATGTACTAAACAATACAGATGTGCATTTATTTTTACTTTTTTTAATATTTGCCTGAAGTTCAGCTTTAATGTAAATATTGTCCCTGGTGGTTAAGGGTTCAGAAGCAGAATATATATTGAAATCCTTGGGGCCCGTACAGTTGCTATACAATGGCAATATGCTGACCTTTGCCTGTTGCTCCCATGCAAAGTATTCTGCCTTTTGTTGATCAGCTTACTATTTTGGGCAATTGGATCTCCTTAGTAAACCGCAGTTGCAGAACCAAAAGTGAGACTTTCTTTCCACTATCATCTGCTTACATAAACATTTGGCTTTGATAGATACAGTTGCAAGAAAAAGTATGTGAACCCCTTGGGATTACGTGGAGTTTTGCATGAATTGGGCATAAAATGTGCTCTGAATGTCATCTAAGTCACAACAATAGAAGAACACAGTCTGCTGAACATAATACTACGCAAACATTAGATGTTGCCATGGTTTAAATGCACATAACATGCATTTATAGAGGTCAATGTGCGCATAAGACTCCAAGCAGATGGCAAACTCCAGATAATCCCTCCATATTAGTATAACACTCCCAATATTGTAGTGCTTAGACCAGGGGTGGGCAAACTTTTTGACTTGAGGGCCGCAATGGGTTCATATATTGGACCCGGGGGCCGGACCAAGAGTAGATGAATGATGCGTATGTGTCATCCATAGTAAGTATAGTAATATTCCCCCATAGTAAGCATAGTAATTAATCCCCCATATAGTAATTCATCCCCCATAGTAATTCATCCCCCATATAGTAATTCATCCCCCATAGTAATTCATCCCCCATAGTAATTCATCCCCCATATAGTAATTCATCCCCCATATAGTAATTCATCCCCCATAGTAATTCATCCCCCATATAGTAATTCATCCCCCATATAGTAATTCATCCCCCATAGTAATTCATCCCCCATAGTAATTCATCCCCCATATAGTAATTCATCCCCCATAGTAATTCATCCCCCATAGTAATTCATCCCCCATATAGTAATTCATCCCCCATATAGTAATTCATCCCCCATAGTAATTCATCCCCCATAGTAATTCATCCCCCATATAGTAATTCATCCCCCATATAGTAATTCATCCCCCCTATAGTAATTCATCCCCCCATATTAATTCATCCCCCATAGTACTATTCCCCCCCAAGTAGTAAGCCAAGTCCCCCCTGTGTCAATTTACTTACCTTTGCTCCGCGCGTTCCTCTCGCCGTGTTCCCGCGCCGTTCCGGTCTTCAGGGCGGACTGTGAGAGGAGCCTAGCTCCCCTCACATTCGTCACGCTGCCCCGCCTACACACATCCTGACAGCCAATGTATCACGCTCCGCGGGCCGGATTAAAAGGCCCGTGGGCCGTAGTTTGCCCATTGCTGACTTAGACATAAAGCCACTTCTCCGCACTGCTGCTTGAAGCTGAGGGTTGTAGGAACTGTCTCCATGTGCAGACCAAGTGTTAAGAAGAAAGCCACCGCACACCGGAGGGATCACTAGTGTCCATAATAATTGGGAAGGATATTCACAAGCTTGAGACCTCTACGACTAAACCCTATAAGTGAAACACGTTAGAAAGTGGTCCTTGATGAGGGTGGTCAATGTCAAGCTTGTGGATATCCTTCCCAATATATAAGAACACCCAGGGGTGGACTGACAACTCATGGGGCCCCCGGGCAATAGGGGATCATGGGGCCCCTGTATCCTCTCCCACACTCAAACCACAGCCAAAAGAGCCTATGAAAGGTACCAGGGACATCTCATGGGGCCCCCTACTGACCCCGGGCCCTCGGGCAGTGCCCGAGTTCCCCAATGGTCAGTCTGCCCCTGAGGACACCAGTGATACCTCCGGTGTGCGGTGGCTTTCTTCTTACCTCGCTTCTGGTAATGTGATCATTAAAAGAGAGAGGACACTCCCATAGTGCAGCAAAGTTATTTATTAATACCAAAGGATAAAAACTTCAAAAGTCAGAAACATAAATGTACATAGAATGCTGTTTTAATAAATAATATTGCTGCACTATGGGAGTGTCCACTGTCTCCTTAACCTTCCATAGTGCCATTGCAGTGCCCCTAAAACTCACAAAGCGACCCCAGGCCTGTGGCCGGTGAGTGTATTTTCTTAAACCAGAATTTAATTTCACTTTAAGCTGCAAAGAGCCTCCAGCCCCCATAGTACTGCACAAACCCCCCCACAGTGCCTCCTAGCTTACCACGGAGCCTCCAGCCTCCAGCCCCCATAGTGCCCCCAAACTCCAACAGTGCCACAAAGAATTAAGGTAGTTCTGATGGCAAAAGGGGGTCCAACCCGGTACTAGCAAGGTGTACCTAATAAAGTGTCCGGTGAGTGTATTTTCTGAAACCAGAATTGAATTTCACTTTAAGCTGCAAAGAGCCTCCAGCCCCCAAAGTGTTGCACAACCCCCCACAGTGTATCCTAGCTTACCACGGAGCCTCCAGCCCCCAAAGTGTTGCACAACCCCCCACAGTGTATCCTAGCTTACCACGGAGCCTCCAGCCCCCATAGTGTCCCCGAACTCCAACAGTGTCCCATAATGAACCCCAGCTCCTGCAAATTCCCCAGACTTTTAGAAAGACCTCCAGGTTCTTTCAGAGACTCCATCCTCCACAACTTTCCACAGGTCCTTCCAGAAACCTTCACCAAGTCTCTCTCTCAATCTTCTCTACAACAACCCCACTCCCAGCAGTGACACCCAGCCCCAGCCCCATACAACTACATATTTTGTATTCCCATTCTTTTGTTGTGTGTGTGTATAAAGTTTTTTTTTCACTGTTGGGCCATGGAAGGTTTGGAAAGAGTTTACCAGGCCCTGGTCTCAATAAGGTTGAAAACCACTGCCTTAGCTGTTTCACCCAACTGAACGGTTACACTACTAACCAGGGGCAGACTGATCATTTGGAAACTCGGGCACTGCCCGCGGGCCCGGGGACAGTAGGGGGCCCCATGTGATGCCACTGGTACCTTTTTCATAGTTTTTTTGAGTTTGGGCAAGGACACAGGGGCCCCATGAGTTGTCAGTCTGCCCCTGCTACTAACAGTCATTTACTAATGCAATTTCTTCATTGGAGATAACATACTGCTGCATAAAGCCATTTTTTTCTCTTCAGTGTCCAAATTTTTGACTATTTAAAGTGACGTCCTGAATGGTGATAGCCTTCCCTTGGCTTGTTGGATGGTGTGTAGGTGCTTACCCAAGGAGATGGTGTCACTGCTCCTCCTTACATGACAGTGTTCATGCCTGGTGATTGGCCACTCTGGAATAAGCCTGTCACATGGGGGAGGTCACATACTCCCAACAAAGATAATGGATAAGTGGGTTCTGATGAAGTGGGCCTCTGAAGGAGCATGGATTGGTGAGTATAAGTTGCTGGGGTGGAGACTTGAGGCTATCATATAGCTTGTAGTGGTAGGAAGCATAGTTGGTGCTGTGAGATGCAGAAATTTAGCTTTCTAAAAGTTTTGTGTTTGTTTCACACTCTGCATGGTATGACCATCGGCATTCCTTTCCATTCGCTTTGAAATTCGTGCAACATTATCAGTGAAAATGCACAAAAACATACAAAAAAACTGAAAGAGGTGTTAACACGAAAACATTTTTATTTATATAATATAATACATTAAAAAGTGGAACTAAATTTTTATTAAAAAAAGGGTTTTTTTATTGAGTACTGTAAGAAGAATAACATTTTTTTGGGGAAAAAATAGTTTTCCTCTTAGGCCTCGTGTACACTTTAATGTTGGAGGAATAGCAGTAAAACCATGCAGTTGTGTCATCTGAAAGAGCAGTGCACTACTGATTCCATAGTCCATAGTCTACCTTGGAAGCCAGCAAGAGAAGGTGGCTACCATCCTATACTGGGACCATAAAGAACGAACATAGCCATCCCGTAACAGGAAGTGAGATCAGAACTGAGAAAAACAAAGAATTGAAGGAGGCTGAAAGCAATAGAAGGGACTTTTCTGAGTTAATTATACATAGTTGAATAGGATATACACTTACTGGCCACTTTATTAGGTCCTCCTGTGCAATTGCTTGATAGCACAAATTGCTAATCAGCCAATCACACAGCAGCAACTCAATGCATTTAGCCATCTAGACACGGGGAAGACGACTTGCTGAAGTTCAAACCGAGCATCAGAATGGGGAAGAAAGGAAATTTAACTGACTTTGAACATGGCATGGTTGTTGGTGCCAGACGGGCTGGTCTGAGTATTCCAAAAACTGCTAATCTACTGGGATTTCCACGCACAACCATCTCTAGGGTTTACAGAGCATGGTCCAAAAAAGAGAAAATATCCAGTGAGTGGTATTTGGAGGAAAATGCCTTGTTGATGTCAGAGGTCAGAGGAGAATGGGCAGACTGGTTTGAGGTGATAGAAAGGCAACAGTAACTCATGTCAATATGGACCAAAATCTCTGAGGAATGTTTCCAACACCTTGTTGAATCTAGGCCACCAAGAATTAAAGCAGTTCTGAAGGCAAAAAGGGAGTCCAACCCGGTAGTAAGGTGTATCTCTGCTGAGTAAGAATGAGATCTACTATCAGCAGGGGGCATGAACTTAGCTGACTCGGAGCTACATGTCTGATTTGTTGGGGGTGAGGAGGCATGTCAGACCTCTTCGTTGGGGAGAAGTGTGTTGGACCTCTCTGCCAGGGGCGGATTGACAACTCATGGGGCCCCCAGGCAATAGGGGATCATGGGGCCCCTGTGTCCTTGCCCAAACTCAAAAAAGCCTATGAAAAAGGTACCAGGGGCAACCTGTTCTGAAGTTCTGAAGTCAAAAGGGGGTCCAACTCGGTACAAGCAAGGTGGACCTAATGAAGTGGCCGGTGAGTATATTTTCTTAAACCAGAATTTAATTTCACTTTAAGCTGCAAAGGCAGCAGATGAGGGTGTATACATCACATGGCTTCTATTCTCTGTTCTCTCTTGCATTTGCCATGAACTAATGCTCACCAAACATAAACGAGGCCAAATGCCTCACAATGGTATGGGTTTTTAGGGGTTAAAACAGACGGAAAGAAGGTGACTACCTCCTCACTACCTGTCAAATGCCCCCCCCCCCCCATATGGGGGCATTCCTTCTACAGTGGAAGGAAAGAAAATTGCATAATACACTCACGGGTCACTTAATTATGTACACTGTGCTACTGTGTGGTCTTCTGCTGCTGTTGCCCATCTGCTTCAAGGTTTGATGTGTTGTGCATTCAGAGATGGTATTCTGCATACCTTGGTTGTAGCCAGTGGTTATTTGAGTTACTGTTGTCTTTCTATCATCTTGATCCAGTCTGCTCATTCTCCTCTGACCTCAACAAGGCATTTTCAGCCACACAACTGACACTCACTGGATATTTTCTCTTTTTCAGACCATTCTCTGTAAACCCTAGAGATGGTTGTGCATGAAAATCCCAGATCAGCAGTTTTTTAAAATACTCAGACCAGCCCGTCTGGCACCAACAACCATGCCATGTTCAAAGTCACATAAATACCCTTTCGTTCCCATTCCGATGCTCAGTTTGAACTTCAGCAAGTCGTCTTCACCACGTCCAGATGCCTAAATGCATTGAGTTGCTGCCATGTGATTGGCTGATTAGCAATTTGTGTTATCAAGCAAATGGAGAGGTGTACTTAATTAAGTGGCCGGTGGGTGTATATAGCCTGCCTTAAGCAGCCCATACACTGAGCGAATTTCTTTCCTGCAACCAGTCAGTGTTGACAGCGGAATCCCTCCCGCCGATCCATTGTATTCTCCTGGCAGGGATGGCTGTGATTATCGCTAGTGGCTATACTAGGGTTGCCCCTTCATCCCTTTAAAACTGAACACATATTAATGGTTCTGAGGCTAATTTAATGCAGATAAGGCACTAAGTGAGTTTAATCTGCCAGAGAACCTATGTAATTAACCATTTCAATACCGGGCAATTTTACACCTTCCTGCCCAGGCCAGTTTTCAGGTTTCAGCGCTCTCACACTTTGAATGACAATTGCGCGGTCATACAACATTGTACCCAAACTAAAATTTTATCATTTTCTTCACATAACTAGAGCTTTCTTTTGGTGGTATTTAATCACCGCTGGGGTTTTTATCCTTTGCTAAATTAACAAAAAAGACCGAAAATTTTGAAAAAAAAACCACGTTTTTCTTTGTTTCTGTTATAAAAGTTTGCAAATAAATAATTGTTCTTCATAAATTTAGGCCGAGATGTATTCTGCTACATGTCTTTGGTGAAAATAACCCAAATTAGGATGCATTATTTAGTCTGTAGGAAAGTTATAGAGTTCACAAACTATGGTATAGATCTGAAAATTGATCAATCCTGAAGTACTGACAGCCAATCTAATTTCTTGAGGTCTAAGAATGTCAGAACAGTACAGATATCCCCCAAATGTCAGGACAGTACAGATATCCCCCAAATGTCAGGACAGTACAGATATCCCCAAATGTCAGAACAGAACAGATATCCCCCAAATGTCAGAACAGTACAGATATCCCCCAAATGTCAGAACAGTACAGATATCCCCCAAATGTCAGAGCAGTACAGATATCCCCCAAATGTCAGAACAGTACAGATATCCCCCAAATGTCAGAACAGTACAGATATCCCCCAAATGACCCCTTTTTGCAAAGTAGACAGTCAGACGTACTTCATAAGAGGAATGGCAAGTTTTTTGAAGTTGTATTTTTTTTTTCATAATTTTTCGGAAAATTAAAAAATAAAAAAAATTATTTTCACTATTTTTTTTTTACATACTGTCACCAGTGCAGTACAGCGTCATCATATAACTGGCATGGCGGTGATCAGGGACACTGACTGGTGACAGTGTGAAAAAAATATATATATTTTTTTTTTCTTTTTTTTTTCTTTTTAATTTTTTTATTACATTTTTTTCTTTTTTTTAAGATTTTTTTTCATATTTCACTATGTCCGAAGTAGTACAATGTTACCATAGTAACATTGTACTTCTTTGGGGAAGTGATCAGAATTATTTTTTTTTTTTACACAATTTGCTTATAGCAAAGAATTACTTTGCTATAAGCAAGCATTTACCTGAATGACATCGATTCATTCAGGGTTTTTTTTTTGTGCTTAGCTGTGATTTGGCCACAGCTAATCACATGACATGTGCATGTGAGTAGCTGTGACCATTCACAGCTAGACACTAGTATACAATGGATGGCATGAATGAAGCCATCCATTGTATACAACTGTCATGTGACCTGCTGTGATTGATCACAGCAGGTCACATGGTACCGGCAACGGGGTACTCAGATCTGTCATCGGCCGTGTTCGAGGTACATGGCCGGTGACAGATCGCGCCGCTGCACAGCTCTGCAAGCGCGCGAACTGCGCATGTGCAGGAGGACGCCATATGGCGGCCTCCCGGAAAGCTAATACATTTTTACGGACGCCATTTTGCCGGGAGTCAAATGGTTAATATGTGTTCCGTTTTAAAGGGATGAGGTGGCAACCCTAGGCTATACTAGCTGCCAACAATAATCACATGTAAAATCCGGCAGGCTGGTTGTACCCAAGTTAATCGATCGATCCGCTTGGTGTATTCAGCCTGCCCATACATGGCTCGACTTGTCTATGGCCGGCCTTACTTTCTTCATATGTTCTCTCTCTGCACCATACAGAACCTATAGACTCTTTAGAAGAACTTTTGCCTGTACAACCCACATGGAAGAAAAATATATTTTAAAAATATCCTTCCCAAATATATTGACATATATTTGAAATACTACAAGTTTGGCTGTATTCAATATATTTCAAATATATGTATCCTCTGTTTCCTCTTGTACCAAATTGTATTGTAACTGTAATGTCTACCTTCATTTTGTAAAGAGCTGTGCAAACTGTTGGCACTATATAAATCCTGTATAATAATAATAAATAAATAAATATATATATATATATATATATATATATATACTGCATTTTGAAATGCATTTGTTATATATTACAAAATATATGAAAAATATGTTTAAAAATATATTTTTCTTAAATATATTTTTCAGATTCTTTTTAACAATGAAAAAGGTAATTTTAACATATATTTTTACATATATTTGTAAATGCATTCCAAAAATGTAGATTAAATGTATTTTTAAAGACATACAGTATATTTGAAAATGTATTTTTAAAAATATTTTTCATATATTTTGTAATAACAAAGCATTTTAACAAACAGTGTGTGTGTGTATGTATGTGTGTATATATATGTGTATATATGTGTGTGTGTGTATAGATAGATAGATAGATAGATAGATAGATAGATAGATAGATAGATAGATAGATAGATAGACAGATAGATAGATAGATAGATAGATAATAGATGGATAGATAGATAGATAGATAGATAGATAGATAGATAGATAGATAGACATTTTTGGAACTTTCGTAACAGCTTAATTTTCAAGATGACCATGCAAAAAAAAAAAAAACCCAGACGATCATTCATCCGATATTCTCATCATGTGTACGAAGCAGTATATTGGAGACTAGAATGGTGCCAATCATCTCTATAGTCTAAGAAATCAGAAGCTACGAGCAGGGGCAGTGTCAGGGAGCGAGGAGCCAGACACACAAGGAGGGGCAATTAAAGGTAGGTTTATTAATATAAAAATAAGACAAGAGTCTATGCAAGTCCAACAGCAGAAATCGTAGCCAAAGCCGGGATCAGGAGCCAGGAAGAATGGTCGCCAGAGCCGGGATCAGGAGCGAGGAAGAATGGTCGCCAGAGCCGGGGTCAGAAGCCAGGAAGAATGGTCGCCAGAGCCGGGATCAGAAGCCAGGAAGAATGGTCGCCAGAGCCGGGGTCAGAAGCCAGGAAGAATGGTCACCAGAGCCGGGGTCAGAAGCCAGGAACAATGGTCACCAGAGCCGGGGTCAGAAGCTAGGAAGAATGGTCACCAGAGCCGGGGTCAGAAGCCAGGAAGAATGGTCGCCAGAGCCGGGATCAGAAGCCAGGAAGAATGGTCGCCAGAGTCGGGGTCAGAAGCCAGGAAGAATGGTCACCAGAGCCGGGGTCAGAAGCCAGGAAGAATGGTCGCCAGAGCCGGGGTCAGGAGCCAGGAAGAATAGTCGCCAGAGCCGGGGTCAGGAGCCAGGAAGAATGGTCGCCAGAGCCGGGATCAGAAGCCAGGAAGAATGGTCGCCAGAGCCGGGGTCAGAAGCCAGGAAGAATGGATGCCAGAGCCGGGGTCAGAAGCCAGGAAGAATGGTCGCCAGAGCCGGGGTCAGAAGCCAGGAACAATGGTCACCAGAGCCGGGGTCAGAAGCCAGGAAGAATGGTCACCAGAGCCGGGGTCAGAAGCCAGGAAGAATGATCGCCAGAGCTGGGGTCAGAAGCCAGGAGGAGTCTTAGCCAAAGCCGAGTCGGTATCCAGGAAAGCAATGAGTAGCTAAACAGGAGCTTTCTGCTGTGCAACAGACAGGACACGAATGCAATGGACAGCCACAAACAGCAGACTTATATGTGATAAGCCGCCACCTCCTGGGGGAGGAGCCGCAGAGGGCTTAAAGTATAAAGGATCCCACAATACTTTGCAGACACCTAAGATGGATGCCAGCACATGGAGCAGCACAAGGTCTGAGGAAAGGTAGGACCTTGACAGGCAGACTGACAACTCATGGGGCCCCCGGGCAATAGGGGATCATGGGGCTCCTGTGTCCTTGCCCAAACTCAAAAAAGCCTATGAAAAAGGTGCCAGCGGCATCTCATGGGGCCCCCTACTGACCCCGGGCCCTCGGGCAATGCCCGAGATTCCAAATGGTCAGTCCACCCCTGGCTACGAGCATTTCATCACTTCAGTTTCTCAGGATATAAAGAGCGCCATTTGTAAATTGGGAAAGCATCTGATAACACCGATCTTGGTTTGGTTAGATAATGTAAGGGCAGAGGAGATATCTAGAGTCTGATAGAACCCAGATTTCTCAAAACAGAATATATGACAATGCCCATTAAAGTTATCGGGGATATTTGCATTTCTTGTGATAGCATTAAAAGTGATTAAAAAAAAATGAAAGGGACAGTGTAAAAATAATTAAAAAAACTCAAAGTAACTTGAAATCCCCCTCCCCCCCCCCCACGCGCACACCTTTGTGCACGAGCGTTGACCCTGTGCCGATATGTAAACAGCGGTTGCACCATGCATGTGAGGTATCGCCGTTAACGTCAGATCAAGGGCAGTAATTCTAACAGTAGACCTCCTCTGTAAATCTAAAATGGTAGCTTGTAAAGGCTTTTAAAACGTTGCCTATGCATATTAAAAATGTATGCAATTTGTCATCATTGCACGGGGCATGCACAGTTTTAAAGCATGTCACGTTTGGTATCTATTTACTCGGCATACCATCATCTTTTACATCTTATCAAATAATTGGCCAATATATTGTGTTTTTGTGCATTAAAAGTAAAAAAAGTGTATTTATTTTTTTAATTTGCTTTTGAAAAATCGCTGCGCGAGTACTATGTGACATAGAAATTTGTAGTACCCACCATTTTATTCACTAGGGTGTCTGTTTTAAAAAATATATATAATGTTTGGGGGTTTAACCATTTGCCGCCCGGCCAATGGCCATTTGGCGGCGGCAAAAGCGCTTCGGCATTCTGGGTGCATGCAGTTCGCGCGGCTGCAGAGCCGTGCAGCGGCGCGATCTGTCACCGGCCTTGTACCTCGGACACGGCCGATGACAGATCTGAGTACCGGCCCCCGTTGCTGGTACCATGTGATTTGCTGTGACCAATCACAGCAGGTCACATGACAGTTGTATACAATGGATGGCTTCATTCATGCCATCCATTGTATACTAGTGTCTAGCTGTAAATGGTCACAGCTAATCACATGCACATGTCATGTGATTAGCTGTGACCAAATCACAGCTAAGCACAAAAAAAAAACAAAAAAAAAAAAAAACCTGAATGAATCGATTTCATTCTCGTAAATGCTTGCTTATAGCAAAGTAATTCTTTGCTATAAGCAAATTGTGTAAAAAAAAAACTGATCACTTCCCCAAAGTAGTACAATGTTACTATGGTAACATTGTACTACTTTGGTCATAGTAAAATATGAAAAAAAAATCTTAAAAAAAAATAAAAAAATGTAATAAAAAATTAAAAATAATTAAAAAAAAAAAAAAAAATATATATATATATATATTTTTCATACTGTCACCAGTCAGTGTCCCTGTTCACCGCCATGCAAGTTATATGATGACGCTGTACTGCACTGGTGACAGTATGTAAAAAACAAAATAGTGAAAATAATTTTTTTAATTTTTTCATTTTCCGAAAAATTATGACAAAAAAAATACAACTTCAAAAAACTCGCCATTCCTCTTATGAAGTACGTCGGACTGTCTACTCTGCAAAAAGGGGTTATTTGGGGGATATCTGTACTGTTCTGACATTTGGGGGATATCTGTACCATTGTGACATTTGGGGGATATCTGTACCGTTCTGACATTTGGGGGATATCTGTACCGTTCTGACATTTGGGAGATATCTGTACCGTTCTGACATTTGGGGGATATCTGTACTGTCCTGACATTTGGGGGATATCTGTAGTGTCCTGACATTCTTGGACCTCAAGAAATTAGATTGGCTGTCAGTACTTCAGGATTGATCAATTTTCAGATCTATACCATAGTTTGTGAACTCTATAACTTTCCTACAAACTAAATAATACATCCTAATTTGGGTTATTTTCACCAAAGACATGTAGCAGAATACATCTCGGCCTAAATCTATGAAGAACAATTATTTATTTGTAAACTTTTATAACAGAAACAAAGAAAAACGTGGGTTTATTTCAACATTTTTGGTCTTTTTTTGTTAATTTAGCAAAAAATAAAAACCCCGGCGGTGATTAAATACCACCAAAAGAAAGCTCTAGTTGTGTGAAGAAAATGATAAAATTTTAGTTTGGGTACAATGTTGTATGACCGCGCAATTGTCATTCAAAGTGTGAGAGCGCTGAAACCTGAAAACTGGCCTGGGCAGGAAGGGGTAAAATTGCCCGGTATGGAAATGGTTAAATTGATGTCCTAGCAAAATATACTGATTTTTTTTTTTCATGTGAACAAAAGTGTCGGAAAAGGCTCGGTCTTCAGGTGGTTAGAAGAGCGAATGATGAATGGCATAAACTTCTAATGCTGGGCATAAAATGCCCCCACCCCCCAAAATTACCCCTTTTTGGAAAGTAGACACCCCAAACTATTTGCTGAGAGGCACGTTGAATCAATAGAAGAATTTATTTTTTTACCACAAGTTTTTGGAAAATGACAAAAAAAGTTTTTTTTTTTCCACAAAATTGTCACTTAAATGATTTATTGCTCACACATGCCATGGGTATATGTGGAATTACTCCCCAAAATACATTCTGCTACTTCTCCCGAGTATGGGGTACCACAGGTGAGAGACATTTTGGCAAAATAAAAAGCGCACAGGTGATCAAATACCACCAAAAGAAAGCTCTATTTGTGTGAAAAAAAGGACATAAATTTCATTTATGTACCGTATTGCATGACCGCGCAATCGTCCGTTAAATCAGTGTAGCGCTGTATAGCAAAAAAATGGTGTAAATTGCAGTATCTATCCCATAGATTGTAGACGCTATAACTGTCACACAAAGCAATCAATATACACTTATTGGGAATTTTTTGACCAAAAACATGGAGCAGAATACATTTTGGCCTAAATGTATAACTAACTTTGAGATTATTATATATTTTTTAGAGCCGAAAGTACAAAATATTGTTTTTCTTCAAAATTTTCGGTCTTTTTTTGTTTATAGCGCGAAAAATAAAAAGCGCACAGGTGATCAAATACCACCGAAAGAAAGCTCTATTTGTGTGAAAAAAAGGATGTAAATTTCGTTTGGGTGAAGCACTGCATGACCGCGCAATTGTCAGTTGAATTAGCGCAGCGACGTGTAGCACAAAGAGGCGTGGTCAGGAAGGGAGGTAAATCCTGTAGAGGGCAAGTGGTTAATGCTAAAAAGGGGGGTAATAAAAAGTCTCCATTTTGGTGGTTCCAGCTCCAGATAAAAAGGTCTGAACCCACATAATGCAGAAAGAATGAAAAGAAAGCAGAAAAGCGCGCGCTACTAAGTGTGTAAGTTTAATGGGAAGTAAAGAGTTAATAATGAAATGCACTCCCTGTGTAAGGGAAGATAAGGCGTGTCACCATGTTCCCAGAAGAATCTCCCCCCAGGAAAGGCTTTCCGAATTGATCAAATGACCGAAAATGAATGGTAAAAATGTGGCGTGTGAAATCCCCATTCAGGCATAGAGAGCAGGAGATGGACATCAAAAGTTGACGGAGGCGGGTCTCGAACCTACGAGGCGTTGAGCTCAGTACACCATGCCGTGCACTTAACCACTACTCTACAGCCACTTCCGGTTTCAGCCCCTATCAAACTGCCCTTTGTTTTTAATATGACGTAGCTGTAGAGCAGCGCTTAACTGCCTCCAGCCTGCTAGATGAGGAAATGCCGGGTGGAAGGCGGTTCTGTACGTAGCGGGGCTGCGGAGACCGACTGATCGTGCCTGAAAACGGCACATGCGCACTTGGATTAGGGAATACAAAACTTCCGAGCGCCGCGCTGCGTGCCCCCTTAGCTGCGCATGCGTAGTTATGGTCGGAAGATGTCAAAAGGCCGTTTGGTACATTATGTATTCGGCGGTGGTCGTAGCTTAGTGGTTAGCGAACCAGTCTACTGAGCGCATGGTCGTAGGTTCGAGGCACACCTCTGTCACTCAGGCTGCGGGGTGGTAGGTTATAAGGCCCCATACCGGATGAGCACACCGAAGCTCCTTAGGCAGTCTGGGTGAGTCTGTTAAGAGCCCAGCTCCTCCGTCTGTGGGCTCGCTGTGGGTTTGAGACGACACCTACATCGCCAACATTTTGTCACTTTCTCACATTTCATCCATTCCGACTGCATTTCATTATTAACTCTTTACTTACCATTAAACTTACACACTTAGTAGCGCGCGCTTTTATGCTTTCTTTTCATTCTTTCTGCATTATGTGGGTTAACACCTTTTTATTTGGAGCTGGAACCACTAAAATGGGGACTTTTTATTACCCCCCCTTTTTTTAGCATTAACCACTTGCCCTCCTGAGGATTTACCCCCCTTCCTGACCACGCCTCTTTCTGCTATTCCACGCTGCACTAATTCAACTGATAATTGCGCGGTCATGCAGTGCTGCACCCAAACCAAATTTACGTCCTTTTTTTCACACAAATACAGCTTTCTTTCGCTGGTATTTGATCACCTGTGCGCTTTTTATTTTTCGCGCTATAAACAAAAAAAGACCGAAAATTTGGAAGAAAAATGATATTTTTTACTTTCGACTATAAATAATATATAATAAACTCAAAGTTAGTTTTACATTTAGGCCAAAATGTATTCTGCTCCATGTTTTTGGTCAAAAAAATCCCAATAAGTGTATATTGATTGCTTTGTGTGACAGTTATAGCGTCTACAAACTATGGTATAGATACTGCAATTTACGCCATTTTTTTTGCTATACAGCGCTGCACTAGTTTAACAGACGATTGCGCGGTCATGCAATATGGTACATAAATGAAATTTATGTCCTTTTTTTCACACAAATAGAGCTTTCTTTTGGTGGTATTTGATCACCTGTGCGCTTTTTATTTTTGGCGCTATAAACAAAAAAATTTTGAGAAAAAAAAATTCTTTTTTTAAAAAACGATATTTTCTCTTTTCTGTTATAAAAAATATAAAAAAAAACGTAAATTTTGTCATAAATTTAGGCCAAAATGTATTCTGCTACATGTTTTTGATTAAAAAAAATCCCAATAAGTGTCTATTGATTGCTTTGTGTGAAGTTATAGTGTCTACAAACTATGATATAGATCAGCAATGGGCAAACTACGGCCCGCGGGCCGTATACGGCCCGGCGGACCTTTTAATCCGGCCCGCGGAGCTAGGCTCCCCTCACAGTCCGCCCTGAAGACCGGTGTAGCATGAAAATCTGTCTCCTATAAGGATCTGTCCCCCCTCGACGTATCTGCGCATGTGCCGGAGATCGCCGATTGGCTGCTAATGCCTGAAACTGGCACATGCGCAGATACGTCGAGGGGGACAGATCCTCATAGGAGACAGATTTTCATGCTGCACCGGACCGGCGCGGGACACGGCGAGAGGAACGCGCGGAGCAAAGGTAAGTGAATTGACACAGGGGGGACTTGGGGACTTAATATGGGGAATGAATTACTATGGGGGATGAATTACTATGGGGGATGAATTACTATATGGGGGATGAATTACTATATGGGGGATGAATTACTATGGGGGAGGAATTACTATATGGGGGATGAATTACTATATGGGGGAAGAATTACTATATGGGGGATGAATTACTATGGGGGATGAATTAATATGGGGAATGAATTACTATATGGGGGATGAATTACTATATGGGGGATGAATTACTATATAAGGGATTAATTACTATGCTTACTATGGGGGAATATTACTATACTTACTATGGATGACACATACACATAATTCATCTACTCTTGGTCCGGCCCCCGGTTCCAATATATGAACCCATTGCGGCCCTCGAGTCAAAATTACTATATGGGGGATGAATTACTATATGGGGGATGAATTACTATATGGGGGATGAATTACTATGGGGGATGAATTACTATATGGGGATGAATTACTATGGGGGATGTATTACTATATGGGGGATGAATTACTATGAGGGATGAATTACTATGGGGGATGAATTACTATATGGGGATGAATTACTATGGGGGATGTATTACTATATGGGGGATGAATTACTATGGGGGATGAATTACTATATGGGGGATGAATTACTATAGGGGGGATGAATTACTATTGGGGGGATGAATTACTATGGGGGATGAATTACTATATGGGGGATTAATTACTATATGGGGGATGAATTACTATATGGGGGATGAATTACTATATGGGGGATGAATTACTATGGGGGATGAATTACTATATGGGGATGAATTACTATATGGGGATGAATTACTATGGGGGATGAATTACTATGGGGGATGAATTACTATAGGGGGGATGAATTACTATATGGGGGATGAATTACTATATGGGGGATGAATTGCTATGGGGGATGAATTGCTATGGGGGATGAATTAATATGGGGGATGAATTAATATGGGGGATGAATTACTATTTGGGGGATGAATTACTATGGGGGATGAATTACTATATGGGGGATGAATTACTATGGGGGATGAATTACTATGGGGGATGAATTACTATATGGGGGCTGAATTACTATGGGGGATGAATTACTATATGGGGGATGAATTACTATATGGGGGATGAATTACTATGGGGGATGAATTACTATATGGGGGATGAATTACTATAGGGGGGATGAATTACTATTGGGGGGATGAATTACTATGGGGGATGAATTACTATATGGGGGATTAATTACTATATGGGGGATGAATTACTATATGGGGGATGAATTACTATGGGGGATGAATTACTATATGGGGGATGAATTACTATATGGGGGATGAATTACTATATGGGGGATTAATTACTATGCTTACTATGGGGGAATATTACTATACTTACTATGGATGACACATACACATAATTCATCTACTCTTGGTCCGGCCCCCGGGTCCAATATATGAACCCATTGCGGCCCTCGAGTCAAAAAGTTTGCCCTCCCCTGGTATAGATACTGCAATTTACGCCATTTTTTTTGCTATACAGCGCTGCACTAGTTTAACGGACGATTGCGCGGTCATGCAATATGGTACATAAATGAAATTTATGTACTTTTTTTCACACAAATAGAGCTTTCTTTTGGTGGTATTTGATCACCTGTGCGCTTTTTATTTTTGGCGCTATAAACAAAAAAATTTTGAGAAAAAAAAATTATTTTTTTAAAAAACGATATTTTCTCTTTTCTGTTATAAAAAATATCAAAAAAAACGTAAATTTTGTCATAAATTTAGGCCAAAATGTATTCTGCTACATGTTTTTGATTAAAAAAAATCCCAATAAGTGTATATTGATTGCTTTGTGTGAAGTTATAGCTTCTACAAACTATGATATAGATCAGCAATGGGCAAACTACGGGCCGCGGGCCGTATACGGCCCGGCGGACCTTTTAATCCGGCCCGCGGAGCTAGGCTCCCCTCACAGTCCGCCCTGAAGACCGGTGTAGCATGAAAATCTGTCTCCTATGAGTATCTGTCCCCCTCGACGTATCTGCGCATGTGCCGGAGATCGCCGATCGGCTGCTAATGCCTGAAACTGGCACATGCGCAGATACGTCGAGGGGGACAGATCCTCATAGGAGACAGATTTTCATGCTACACCGGAACGGCGCGGGACACGGCGAGAGGAACGCGCGGAGCAAAGGTAAGTGAATTGACACAGGGGGGACTTGGGGACTTAATATGGGGAATGAATTACTATGGGGGATGAATTACTATGGGGGATGAATTACTATATGGGGGATGAATTACTATATGGGGGATGAATTACTATGGGGGAGGAATTACTATATGGGGGATGAATTACTATGGGGGATGAATTACTATGGGGGATGAATTACTATATGGGGGATTAATTACTATGGGGGATGAATTACTATAGGGGGGATGAATTACTATAGGGGGGATGAATTACTATGGGGGATGAATTACTATAGGGGGGATGAATTACTATATGGGGGAAGAATTACTATATGGGGGATGAATTACTATGGGGGATGAATTACTATAGGGGGGATGAATTACTATATGGGGGATGAATTACTATGGGGGATGAATTACTATAGGGGGGATGAATTACTATGGGGGATGAATTACTATGGGGGATGAATTACTATATGGGGGATGAATTACTATATGGGGGATGAATTACTATGGGGGATGAATTACTATATGGGGGATGAATTACTATAGGGGGGATGAATTACTATATGGGGGATGAATTACTATATGGGGAATGAATTACTATATGGGGGATGAATTACTATGGGGGATGAATTACTATATGGGGGATGAATTACTATGGGGGATGAATTACTATATGGGGGATGAATTACTATGGGGGATGAATTACTATGGGGGATGAATTACTATATGGGGGATGAATTACTATAGGGGGGATGAATTACTATAGGGGGGAT
This sequence comes from Staurois parvus, assembly GCF_062004578.1. NCBI lineage: Eukaryota > Metazoa > Chordata > Amphibia > Anura > Ranidae > Staurois > Staurois parvus. Next base: position 378,144 of record NW_028318998.1, read on the forward strand.
GAATTACTATGGGGGATGAATTACTATATGGGGGATTAATTACTATGCTTACTATGGGGGAATATTACTATACTTACTATGGATGACACATACACATAATTTATCTACTATTGGTCCGGCCCCCGGGTCCAATATATGAACCCATTGCGGCCCTCAAGTCAAAAAGTTTGCCCACCCCTGATATAGATAATGGAATTTACACAGATTTTACTTTCTGACTGCCCATCACATTTCTTGAGGTGCTAAAATACCAGGATAATACAAACACCCCCAAATGACCCCTTTTCGGAAAGTAGACACCCTAAGCTATCTGCTGAAAGGCATATTGAGTCCATGGAAGATTTTTTTTTTTCCACAAGTTTCTGGAAAATGACAAAAGTACATTCTGCTACCTCTTCCGAGTATGGGGATACCACGTGTGAGACTTTTGGGAGCCTAGCCACATACAGGAGCCTGAAATCCAATGACCACTTTGAAAACCTGAAGGTGTGTAACTTCTTCAGTTCACTTCCTCACTACCTATCACAGTTTTGAAGGCCCTGAAATGCCAGGATAACACCAACCCCCCCCCCATGACCCCTTTTTGAAAAGTAGACACCCCAAGGAATTTAAAAAAAGGTGTGGTGATTATTTTGCAGAGCTCATTTTTACTCACAAGGTCTTGAAATATAAAAAAGGAAAAGAAAAAATATGTTTTTGTTTTCTTTTTCTTCAATTTTCGAAAACTTGTGGCAACAAACGAGATCTGCAAAATACTCACCATGCTTCCTATCAAATTCCTTGGGGTGTCTACTTTCCAAAAAGTTGTCATTTGGGGGGGGGGTTTGGTGCTATCCTGGCATTTCAGGGCCTCCGATACTGTGATAGGTAGTCAGGAAGTGTAACGAGGAAATAAAGAACTTTAAAAGCCTGAAGGTGAATATTGGATTTTGGGGTCCTGTACTTGGCTAGACTGCCAAAACGCCTCTCACATGTGGTACCCCCATACTCAGAAGAACTAACTGAATTTTTTTGGGGAGTAATTCCACATATACCCATGGCATGTGTGAGCAATAAATCATTTCAGTGGCAATTTTGTGTAAAAAAAAGGTTAGCTGTTCTAACTTTCCCCAACTATACTAAAAAAAAGCCTTTTTTTCGTCAGTGTCACATTGGAGAGATTCCCCATCCCCACTAACAGCACCAACCTGAAAGAGTCTCATGATCCTTTCTTCGTCTATCCATTTTGGCAAAAGTTGGGCTTTCATATTTTGGGTCTAAATTATTTCCTTTCGTCATGTGCCAAAAAGGTCAAGTTGACTGTTTCCTTAGCAATGGCTGTAGTGTAGTGGTTAGCACGCCAGTCTGCGAAGCGTAGGTTCGAGGCACACCTTTGTCACTTCGGACTCCGGGGTAGTAGGTTATAGGCCCCCTTTCTGGCCGTTCACACCGAAGCTCCGTCGACAACCTGGATTGATTGGTTAAGAGCCCAGCTCCTTCCTCTCTCTGTGCTTACCTGTGGATCTGAGACGCCATTGCCAGACTTTTTTACCATTCAGTTTCTGTCATTTGATCTATTCGGAAAGCCTTTCATAGTCCCAGCAGAATCTTCTGGGAACATGGTGACACGCCTTATCTTCCCTTACACAGGGAGTGCATTTTATTATTAACTCTTTACTTCACTTACACACTTAGTATCGCGCGCTTTTCTGCTTTCTTTTCATTGTTTCTGCATTATGTGGGTTGAGACCTTTTTATCTGGAGCTGGAACCACCAAAATGGGGACTTTTTATTACCCCCCTTTTTTAGCATTAACCACTTGACCTCCTGAGGATTTACCCCCCTTCCTGACCTCGCCTCTTTCTGCTATTCGGCGCTGCACTACTTCAGCTGATAATTGCGCGGTCATGCAGTGCTGTACCCAAACAAAACTTACGTACTTTTTTTCACACAAATAGAGCTTTCTTTTGGTGGTATTTGATCACCTGTGCGCTTTTTATTTTTCGCGCTATAAACAAAAAAAGACCAAAACTTTGGAAGAAATATGATATTTTTTACTTTCGACTATAAATAATAAACTCAAAGATAGTTATAAATTTAGGCCAAAATGTATTCTGCTCCATGTTTTTGGTCCAAAAAATTCCAATAAGTGTATATTGATTGCTTTGTGTGAACGTTATAGCGTCTACAAACTATGGTATAGATACTGCAATTTACACCATTTTTTTGCTATACAGCATTGCACTAGTTTAACAGACAATTGCGCGGTCATGCAATATGGTACATAAATAAAATTTATGTCCTTTTTTTAACACAAATAGAGCTTTCTTTTGGTGGTATTTGATCACCTGTGCGCTTTTTATTTTTGGTGCTATAAACAAAAAAATTTTGAGAAAAAATATTTCTTTTTTTAAAAAAACGATATTTTCTCATTTCTGTCATAAAAAATATCCAAAAAAACTGTACCAGTTGAGCCATTTCTTAGCCATTTGATATAATAAATGATACCAAGGATCTTTACTGGTGTGCTGGCTTTGCTTGTTTTGTTACTGAAGTGGTTGAAGTGGCTGAGGTTGAAGTGGCTGAGGTTGAAGTGGCTGAGGTTGAAGTGACATATTGTTACTGAAGTGGCTTGCAGAGGCTGAAGCTGAGCACCATTGTTCTCTGATGAATGGAATTGGGCAAAGTGATTAAGGGCAGCTTTCTTACTGTCTGGTTTCTCCAAGGTATATATAGCATAGAGGGTCCACTATCTATTATTGTCCAAGACAGCAACAGACTAAATTTGTAGTTTAAAAACAGTCAGAATGTGCAGAACTAATGCTGGGCCTCCTTAATAGACAGCCCAGCTTCCGCTGTTAACATGTAAGCACCGTGTATTTAATATTTATTTGTAAAAGAATGATTTTATTAAAAAAAAGAAAACTAATGAAATATAAAATCAGTTAAGAAATCTAAGGTGTCAAAAAAATTAAAGTCAACCAAAAACTGAAATCACCCTGAAGAAGTCACGTGACCAGTGATGCAACGCATCGGGAGGAGCCTAATGACGTCACTTCCGGTGTTGCGCAAACCGGAATTTGCGATGTAAGGAACTGTTTTGGTTGATGGATATATACACATGCTTGTTATTTTATTATCTTTGTGAATTCCTTTTCCAATTTATTAAAGCGGTTTATTTTTTTATGGGGTTGCACTATGATATGTTCTCTTTCCTCTTGATCATACACCATCCCATTGGGAATTGTCCAAGACAGCAATACAGACTATATTTTTAGTTTAAAAACAGTCAGAATGTGCAGAGCTAATGCTGGGCTTCCTTAATAGACAGCCCAGCTTCAGCTGCTAACATGTAAGCACCGTGTATTTAATATTTATTTGTAAAGAATGATTTTATAAAAAAAAAAACTGAACGAAATATAAAATCGGTTAAGAAACCTAAGCTGTCAAAAAAATTATTTCAATAAATATATATATATATATATATATATATATATATATATACATACACATACACACACTGCATGTTGAAATGTGTTTTTTTATATATTACAATATATGAAAAATATTTTTAAAAATATATGTTTTTTAAAATCTTTTCTTCAGATTTTTTTTAATATATAACAAAGTTATTTTAACATATATTTGTAAATGCATTCCAAAAATGTAGATTAAATGTTATTTTAAAGACATACAGTATATTTGAAAATGTATTTTTAAAAATATTTCTCATATATTTTGTAATAACAAAGCATTTCAACATACAGTATATATATATATATATATATATATATATATATATATATGGGAATTTTTGGAACTTTAGTAACCGCTTCGTTTTCGAGATGGTCATGCGAAAAAACAACCAGACGATAATTCATCCGATATTCTCATCATGTGTACAAAGCAGTAGATTGAAAAAGAATAATATCATTGGTGAGCTCATTAGCGCCCCTGTTTATAACGACCACCCACGTGGAATACAACCGAAATTGTAGTATTTCCAGTATATGTCAATATATTTGGGAGGAATATTTTTCAAATATATTTAAAATATATTTTTCTTCCATGTAGGAATCCATGGGTGGCTGAACATCACTGAAGTGGCAGCACGCTGTGAGATGGCATACCTGCTTTTAGTCTCACTCGGAGTGACAATCCTACAGATGTTTTAGTAACTTTCCTTAAGTCCGCATTACTAAATTATGAAAATGTCACAAAATACAGCATCGTGTTTTTTTATTATGATACCTTTTTGCATTGAAATACAATCCTTGAGCTCCAGGTGACTTGGCCTAGGCTGAAATGCTGTAAGCAGCTTGTCCTCAGTCACCTTTGATGATGCCATTCCAGTGATATGAGTCAGAGACGTGAGGGTTACTTTCCCGCATGGCTAGTTTGTCCCGGTCCGCACTGTGGGGTTTGGATCTCACACTTTGCAAAACATTTCAATGTTTTTTAATTACAAACCCAATATTCCCAATGCACATGTTCCTGCAGATGGCTATTCAGTATAGCTGGATGTTGTAGTGACTACAGGCCGAGATCCGTAGACAGTCCAAGTGAAGAAATGTCACCAGCACACCAAGGATTCCTCAAGAATGGGTCCGAAGTGTCAATTTGTAGTCACATAAACACAAGGAAACGTTTTTGAACCACGCAGGGCCCCTTCGTCAGGCAAGTGAGGCCTGATGATGAGGCTTTGCATGGCTTCGAAGCGTTGCCTTGTGTTTATCATATGACCATTGAAAGCTTTGGACCCATTCTTGAGGCATCCTTGGTGTGCTGGTGACATTTCTTCACCTGTTTTTTAGTTATTGTTTTAAATGTAAGCACTCTGGGCAGATATTGCCTCTTTTCCCGTCTCTGTGACACCTACTATATACAAGAATTGGAGGGGTGCAATTGTCCCCGGGACCAAAGTGCACAGACTGCAATAAAAGCACTGTTATTATTATTATTATACAGGATTTATATAGCGCTAAAGGAATTAAACTGAAAACAGTCAGAAGTAAGTGTATTAATGTTCGTGGTTTCTTATAAAAGGGTGCAAACTTCCAAAGCTCTTGCGGCCTCAAATAATAGCAATGCGCACTCACCAGAAACGCATGGGTTATGCGCATGTAGGAATAATCATTCCAGATGTCAGATCCTCCAAAGTTCAGATGGCAGGCATCCCTCTCACGGTGGGTCACCGAAGACTCAAAACCGGATCCTGAGGTCCCCTTTAAGGTCAATCAGGCACTCCACATTGGTGGTGAAACTCTCTCCTCTGAATGGTACAGGCACCTTCTCTGTGGGGGTAACAGCTCCACAAAGGAGCCCCAGAAAAACACAGGTGCTAGAGATAGTGTAGTATGTTTAGGAAAATTTATTTGCCTCAGCATAGAATACAGGGTAGCATGCAGATCCAGACCCATAAAAGGTTAAAAATAGGATTAGGAAGGTAGCAATACTGACCCTAGTAAAGATGTCCGCCGAGCCTCCTTCTGGCTCCGGCGGTACGAATGACGTCACGCTCTGCTATTGCTACCTTCCTAATCCTATTTTTGGGGGGTGGGGGCATTTTATGGCCAGCATTAGAAGTTTATGCCACACATCATTCACTCTTCTAACCACCTGAACACCAAGCCTTTTCTGACACTTTTTGTTCACTTAAAAAAAAACAGTATTTTTTGCTAGGAAATTAATTTAAACCCCAAACATTATATATTTTTTTTTAAAACAGACACCCTAGTGAATAAAATGGTGGGTGCTGCAATTTATTATGTCACATGGTACTCACGCAGCGGTTTTTCAAATGCAATTTTTAAAACAAAAATACACTTTTTTTACTTTTAATGTACAAAAACACAATATATTGGCCAATTATTTGGTAAGATGTAAAAGATGATGGTATGCCGAGTAAAGAGATACCAAACGTGACATGATTTAAAACTGTGTCTGCCCCGTGCAATGATGACAAACTGCATACATTTTTAATATGCATAGGCAACGTTTTAAAAGCCTTTACAAACTACCATTTTAGATTTACAGAGGAGGTCTACTGTTAGAATTACTGCCCTTGATCTGACGTTAACGGCGATACCTCACATGCATGGTGCAACCGCTGTTTACATACCGGCCCAAAATACATTTTTTTTTTAAACAAAATTGTCACTTAAATGATTTATTCCTCACACATGCCATGGGTATATGTGGAATTACACCCCAAAATACATTCTGCTACTTCTCCTGAGTATGGGGGTACCACATGTGAGAGACATTTTGGCAGTCCAGCCAAGTACAGGACCCTAAAATTCAATATTCACCTTCAGGCTTTTAAAGTTCTTTATTTCCTCATTACACTTCCTAACTACCTATCACAGTTTCAGAGGCCCTGAAATGCCAGGATAGCACCAACCCCCCCCCCCCCCCCCAAATGACCCCTTGTTGGAAAGTAGACACTCCAAGGAATTTGATAAGAAGCATGGTGAGTATTTTTCAGATCTTGTTTGTTTCCAAATGTTTTTGGAAAATGAAGAAAAAAAAAACATATTTTTTCTTTTCTTTTTTTTATATTTCAAAACCTTGTGAGAAAAAATTTGATCTGAAAAATACTCACCCAGCCTCTTTTTAAATTCCTTGGGGTGGAACAAACAGGGATAATTTTGGGGAATTTACTGCTATCCTGACATTTCAGGGTTTCCGAAACTGTGATAGGTAATGAGGAAGTGTAATGAGGAAGTTACGCACCTTCAGGCTTTCAAAGTATTCATTGGATTTCAGGCTCCTGTATGTGGCTAGGCTCCCAAAAAGTCTCACACATGTGGTATCCCCATGCTCGGTAGAGGTAGCAAAATGTATTTTGGGGTGTAATTCCGCATATACCCATGGCTTGTGTGAGACATAAATCATTTAAATGGCAACTTTGTGCAAAAAAAAAAAATGTTTTTGTCATTTTCCAGAAACTTGTGGGAAAAAAAAAATCTTCCATGGACTCAATATGCCTCTCAGCAGATAGCTTAGGATGTCTACTTTCTAAAAAGGGATCATTTGGGGGTGTTTGTTCTATCCTGGTATTTTAGCACCTCAAGAAATGTGATAAGCAGTCAGAAAGTAAAATCTGTGTAAATGTATCTATACCATAGTTTGTAGACGCTATAACTGTCACACAAAGCGATCAATATACACTTATTGGGATTTTTTTGACCAAAAACATGGAGCAGAATACATTTTGGCCTAAATGTATGACGAAATTTTAGTTTTTTTGGATATTTTTTATGACAAATGAGAAAATACCAATTTTTTACAAAAAAATTATTTTTCTTCAAAACTTTGTTTATTGTGCCAAAAATAAAAAGCGCACCAGTGATCAAATACCACCAAAGGAAAGCTCTATTTGTGTGAAAAAAAGGACATAAATTTCATTTATGTACCGTATTGCATGACCGCGCAATTGTCCGTTAAACTAGCGCAGCGCTGTATAGCAAAAAAATGGTGTAAATTGCAGTATCTATCCCATAGTTTGTAGACGCTATAACTGTCACACAAAGCAATCAATATACACTTATTGGGATTTTTTTGACCAAAAACATGGAGCAGAATACATTTTGGCCTAAATTTATAACTGACTTTGAGTTTATTATATATTATTTATAGCCGAAAGTAAAAAATATCATTTTTCTTCCAAATTTTCGGTCTTTTTTTGTTTATAGCGCGAAAAATAAAAAGCGCACAGGTGATCAAATACCACCGAAAGAAAGCTGTATTTGTGTGAAAAAAAGGACGCAAATTTTGTTTGGGTGCAGCATTGCATGACCGCGCAATTATCAGTTGAATTAGCGCAGCGCCGAATAGCAGAAAGTGGTGTGGTCAGGAAGGGGGGTAAATCCTGTAGCGGGCAAGTGGTTAATGCTAATAAAGGGGGGGTAATAAAAAGTCCCCATTTTGGTGGTTCCAGCTCCAGATAAAAAGGTCTCAACCCACATAATGCAGAAAGAATGAAAAGAAAGCAGAAAAGCGCGCGCTACTAAGTGTGTAAGTTTAATGGGAAGTAAAGAGTTAATAATGAAATGCACTCCCTGTGTAAGGGAAGATAAGGCGTGTCACCATGTTCCCAGAAGAATCTCCTCCCAGGAAAGGCTTTCCGAATAGATCAAATGCCAGAAAGTGAATGGTAAAAATCTGGCGTGTGAAATCCCCATTGATGTAAAGAGAGCAGGAGATGGACATGAAAAGTTGACGGAGGCGGGTCTCGAACCTACGAGGCGTTGAGCTCAGTACACCATGCCGTGCACTTAACCACTATACTACAGTCACTTCCGGTTTCAGCCCCTATCAAACTGCCCTTTGTTTTGAATATGACGTAGCTATAGAGCAGCGCTTAACTGCCTCCTGCCTGCTAGATGAGGAAATGCCGGGAGGAAGGCGGTTCTGTACGTAGCGGGGCTGCGGAGGCTGACTAATCGTGCCTGAAAACAGCACATGCGCACTTGGATTAGGGAATACAGAACTTCCGACCGCCGCGTGCCCCCTGAGCTGCGCATGCGTAGTTAGAGTCGGAAGATGTCAAAGGGCCGTTTGGTACATTATGTATTCGGCGATGGCCGTAGCTTAGTGGTTAGCGAACCAGTCCGCTGAGCGCATGGTCGTAGGTTCGAGGCACACCTCTGTCACCCAGGCTGAGGATTAGTAGGTTATAGGCTCCACACCGGATGAGTACACCGAAGCACCTTAGACAGTCTGGGGGAGTCGGTTTAAGAGCAATATCCTCTGACTGTGGGGCTCGCTGTGGATTTGAGACGACACCATCGCCTACATTTTTGAACATTCACTTTCTCACATTTCATCCATTCCGACTGCATTTCATTATTAACTCTTTACTTACCATTAAACTTACACACTTAGTAGCGCGCGCTTTTATGCTTTCTTTTCATTCTTTCTGCATTATGTGGGTTAACACCTTTTTATTTGGAGCTGGAACCACTAAAATGGGGACTTTTTATTACCCCCCCTTTTTTTAGCATTAACCACTTGCCCTTTACAGGATTTACCCCCCTTCCTGACCACGCCTCTTTCTGCTACTCGGCGCTGCACTAATTCAACTGATAATTGCGCGGTCATGCAATGCTGCACCCAAACGAAATTTACGTCCTTTTTTTCACACAAATACAGCTTTCTTTCGGTGGTATTTGATCACCTGTGCGCTTTTTATTTTTGGCGCTATAAACAAAAAAAGACCAAAAATCTGGAAGAAAAATTATATTTTTTACTTTCGGCAATAAATAATATATAATAATCTCAAAGTTAGTTATACATTTAGGTCAAAATGTATTCTGCTCCATGTTTTTGGTCCAAAAAATCCCAATAAGTGTATATTGATTGCTTTGTGTGAACGTTATAGCGTCTACAAACTATGGTATAGATACTGCAATTTACACCTTTTTTTGCTATGCAGCGCTGCACTAGTTTAACAGACAATTGCGCGGTCATGCAATACGGTACATAAATGAAATTTATGTCCTTTTTTTCACACAAATAGAGCTTTCCTTTGGTGGTATTTGATCACCTGTGCGCTTTTTATTTTTGGCGCAATAAACAAAGTTTTGAAGAAAAATACATTTTTTGTAAAAAAATGGTATTTTTTCATTTGTCAGAAAAAATATCCAAAAAAACTAAAATTTCGTCATATATTTAGGCCAAAATGTATTCTGCTCCATGTTTTTGGTTAAAAAAAATCCCAATAAGTGTATATTGATTGCTTTGTGTGAAGTTATAGCGTCTACAAACTATGGGATAGATAATGGAATTTACACAGCTTTTACTTTCTGACTGCCCATCACATTTCTTGAGGTGCTAAAATACCAGGATAGAACAAACACCCCCAAATGACCCCTTTTCGGAAAGAAAACACCCTAAGCTATCTGCTGAGAGGCATATTGAGTCCATGGAAGATTTATTTTTTTTCCACAAGTTTCTGGAAAATGACAAAAACTTTTTTTTTTTTTACACAAAGTTGTCATTTAAATGATATATTTCTCGCACAAACCATGGGTATATGTGGAATTACACCCCAAAATACATTCTGCTACCTCTTCCGAGTATGGGGATACCACGTGTGAGACTTTTTGGGAGCCTAGCCACATACAGGTGCCTGAAATCCAATGACCACTTTGAAAACCTGAAGGTGCGTAACTTCTTCATTTCACTTCCTCACTACCTATCACAGTTTTGAAGGCCCTGAAATGCCATGATAACAGCCCCCCCCCCCCCCCCATTACCCCTTTTTGGAAAGTAGACACCCCAAGGAATTTAAAAAAAGGTGTGGTGATTATTTTGCAGAGCTCATTTTTACTCACAAGGTCTTAAAATATAAAAAAGGAAAAGAAAAAATATGTTTTTGTTTTCTTTTTCTTCAATTTTCAAAAACTTGTGACAACAAACGAGATCTGCAAAATACTCACCATGCTTCTTATCAAATTCCTTGGGGTGTCTACTTTCCAAAAAGTGGTCATTTGGGGGGGGGGGTTGGTGCTATCCTGGCATTTCAGGGCCTCCAATACTGTGATAGGTAGTCAGGAAATGTAATGAGGAAATAAAGAACTTTAAAAGCCTGAAGGTGAATATTGGATTTTGGGGTCCTGTACTTGGCTAGACTACCAAAACATCTCTCACATGTGGTACCCCCATACTCGGGAGAAGTAGCTGAATTTTTGTGGGGGAGTATTTCCACATATACCCATGGGATGTGTGAGCAATAAATCATTTAAGTGACAATTTTGTGTAAAATAAAAAAGGTTAGCTGTTCTAACTTTCCCAAACTATACTAAAAAAAGGCTTTTTTTCGTCAGTGTCACATTGGAGAGATTCCCCATCCCCACTAACAGCACCAACCTGAAAGAGTCTCATGATCCTTTCTTCATCTATCCAAAATTAATTAAAGCATTTTGGCAAAAGTTGGGCTTTCATATTTTGGGTCTAAATTATTCCCTTTCGTCATGTGCCAAAATATAATGTTTGCCTTCTGTGCTGGTCAATGATGCTTTTTAAGTCATTCTTTGAGGTTGAAAATTATTATTATTATTATACAGGATTTATATAGCGCCAACAGTTTGCTCAGCGCTTTACAATATAACGGGAGACAATACAGCAACAATACAGTTCAATACAAGAGGGATAGGAGGACCCTGCTCCTTGGAGTTTACAATCTAGGAGGGAGGGGCTAGTGGTACAAAAGGTAGTAACTGTGGGGGATGGACTGGTTGGAAGAGTAGAAGATTCCATTATTAGCTGAGGGCAGGATAGGCTTCCATGAAGAGATAGCTTTTCAGAGATCGCCTAAATGTGAGCAGAGTAGGCGATGGTCTGATAAATTGGGGTAGAGAGTTCCAGAGGATGGGGGAAGCTCTTGAGAAGTCCTGGAGATGAGCATGGGAGGAGGAGACAAGGGAGCTAGAGAGTAGGAGGTCTTGCGAGGAGCGGAGAGTGCGGTTTGGGTGATATTTAGAGAGAAGATCGTTGATGTAATTTGGGGCAGAGTTATAAATGGCTTTATATGTTATTTTTAATGTTTTTAATTTTATCCGTTGGGCAATGGGAAGCCAGCGGAGGGATTGGCAGAGAGGGGTGGCAGATACAGAACGGTTAGTAAGGTGGATGAGTCTGGCAGCAGCATTCATGACAGACTGAAGAGGGGATAGCCTGCGGTGAGGTCGGCCAATGAGGAGGGAGTTACAATAGTCGAGTCGTGATATAACAAGGGAGTGGATAAGTTGCTTAGTGGTTTCCGAGGTTAGGAACGGGCGTATCTTGGAGATGTTGCAGAGGTGAAGTCTACAAGATTTGGACAGTGAATGGATTTGGGACTGAAAGGACAGATGGAAGTCTAGAATAACACCTAGTATCCTGGCATGAGGGGAGGGACTGATGATTGGGTTATTGATCTTGATGGAGAAGTCAGGGGAGGGGGCACGGGCTGGGGGGAATACTAAGAGCTCAGTTTTGGAAAGATTGAGTTTGAGGAAGTGGAGTGACATCCATCACGATATGTCACTAAGTAGGTTAGTAATGCGAGAGGAGACTGAAGGGGTGAGGTGAGGAGGAGACTGAAGGGTTGAGGTCAGGGGTAGAAAGATAGATTTGTATGTCATCAGCATAGAGATGGTACTTAAAGCCATGGAAGTTTATCAAGTGACCAAGGGAGGAGGTGTAGATGGAGAAGAGAAGGGGTCCAAGGACAGAACCTTGAGGGACCCCTACAGAAAGAGGGAGTGAAGAGGAGGAGGCAGCATTATAGGTAATGCTGAAGGAGCGCTGCGATAGGTAGGAGGAGAACCAGGAGAGAGCAGAGTCTCTGAGGCCAAGAGAGTGGAGTTTTTTGAGGAGGAGGGGATGGTCAACTGTATCAAAAGCTGCAGAAAGGTCAAGTAGTAAGAGTACGGAGTAGTGGCCATTGGTTTTAGCTGTTAGTAGATCATTAGTGAGTTTTAGTGATTTTGTACTGCTTGGTGGAACAAACCTTCACCATGTCATTTATATGGGCGAGGTCTACACTCCAAAGCCATCAATGAAAAACCAATCTAGATAAAATCTGGGTAGATATCAGAAGTTCCAATTGTCCAGCATTCTCACAATCCATCATGTCTTCTTTAGCTTTTCTTGATATGATTGTATAAGATTACGGCAAGTAGAAATATTATGAGCCCAGACAGTGCCAGTCGGACAATATTTTGCAGTTTATAGTCATCTTTTTCTATTCTTCCTGGAAAAGTTAAAGAAAAACATCAATGATTTATAGCAAAAAAATATCATCTATCATACATGTATAATTATTTGTGAACAAGCAAATGTAGGACTCATTACATCATATGAACAGATGACATCATACATCTATTTATATAGCATAGCAAAAAAACTCACTGGGCAGAGACCATGCCATGACCACGTTGTTTGTTTTCTCTGAAACCCCTCATAAGTTTTTTTTTCCTTTTATAATTAATATTGTCAGAAAAAGTAACCCCAATACCAAAGCTGTATCAATGGCTCTTCATGTCTTTTACCACTAATTGTTCTGTTCAACTTTTGGTGTCATGGGCATGGAAAAGACCCAGTGGTAGACAGGGGCATTCTGTAGTACAAAGTCTAAAAGCATCCACTCTTTCCTAACCAGCAGACCATGAAAGGAGGTAGGGGTTTTTCTGTAGGATACACTTGGGTCAGAACTTTCAAAGGTGCCTCACTTGGACTAACTCCAGTTCCAAAGCTGTATCTGAAAGTCACATTCAATGGCACTTCATGGCTTACATCACTAATTGTTCTGTTCAACTCTTGGTGTCATGGGCATGGAAAAGATCCAATGGTAGACATGGGCTTTCTGTAGTACAATGTCTAAAAGCATCCACTCCTTCCTAACCAGCAGACCCTGAAAGGAGGTAGTGGTTTTCCTGTAGGATATACTTGGGTCATAACTTTCAAGGGGGCCTCACTTGGACTAACTCCAGTACCAAAGCTGTATCTGAAAGCCACACTCAATGGCTCTTCATGTATTATACCACTAATTGTTCTGTTCAACTCTTGGTGTCATGGACATGGAATAGATCCAACTGTAGATATGAGCTTTCTGTAGTACAAAGTCTAAAAGCATCCACTCCTTCCTAAGCAGCTGACCATGAAAGGAGGTAGGGGTTTTGCTTTAGGATACACTTGGGTCATAACTTACAAAGGTGCCTCACTTGGACTAACCCCAACACCAAAGCTGTTCTGAGGGCCACAGACAATACCTCTTTATGTCTTATACCACTAATTGTTCTGTTCAACCATTGGTGTCATGGGCATGAAAAAGATCCAATAGTAGACATGGGCATTCTGTAGTGTGAAGTCTAAAACCATCCAACTCATCTTGATGTATAGATTTGACAGAAGCATGTAATTATGAAGCGGAATCTTAGTTTACATACCTGAATACGTCATATGAATGACTTGGTGGAGGGACACCTCCCTTGTCCATTCTTGTAGAGAGCTGATCTGCAACTCAGCGTAGTTCTGGCACAATATAATCATTCTTACCTTGTACTGCAGACTTCTTTGTTGCACAGGACAGGGAGGTATAGGAACTGTTTGTCCAGATCCTACCTGCTAGTTGATAAAGCCACTACGCAGCCAGTCCTCGCCAGGCCTTTATATCAACCTCACTCTTTAGCTGCCCTCAGACCACCACCTGAGCAATAGGTTCAGTTCTTAGTCCAGTGCTCCAGTCTGTGTTAAACTTTTCAATCCCGCATTCTTGCTTCTCTGGTTACCCACTTTAGCTTGTATTTGACTTTGCGTGTTCGCTGCCAACCCTTACCTTTGGACTGTCCCTTTTCTTAAATCTGCCTGTCAACTTTGTGCAAAGCTCTGGTTCTAATCCTTGGTCAGTTGTCACCTGCACAGGAGGGCCACAACCTGGTCAACCCTCCAGTAGAGTCCATCACTCCTTGCTGGTGCTCTGGGGAAAATCTGGTGGAAAGTATTTAGGCTTTGTGCCTTGGCCTTTTAAAGAGCTCAAAAACAAGCCGGCACTTTGTACCCTGGGTACCCTTTATTACCAAACACAGCAGCTAAGTGGATTTCCTCCCACACTCCAAAGACGTGCTGGTGGGCTAATTGGCTCCTGTCTAAATTGGCCCTAGTATGTGTATATATGAATGTGAGTTAGGGACCTTAGATTGTACGCCCCTTGAGGGTTAGGGACCTTAGATTGTACGCTATTTGAGGGTAAGAGACCTTAGATTGTATACCCCTTGAGGGTAAGGGACCTTAGATTGTACGCCCCTTGAGGGTAAGGGACCTTAGATTGTACACTCCTTGAGGGTTAGGAACTGATGTGAATGTACAATATAAATGTGTAAATGTATATAAGTACCTGTAATAAATAAAAAATCAAAATAAACAACATCAAATGGCTAAAATATAGTTTGATAGGTCTGCTGACATTTAAACCATTTCCTCATAGCTATGGGTAAGGCTTGGGATGCCTGTGACACTTCAGCATACCAGTTGAGCCATTTCTTAGCCATTTGATGTAATAAAAGATACCAAGGATCTTTACTGGAGTGCCGGCTTGTTTTGTTACTGAAGTGGTTGAAGTGGCTGAGGTTGAAGTGGCTGAGGTTGAAGTGGCTGAGGTTGAAGTGGCTGAGGTTGAAGTGACTTATTGTTACTGAAGTGGCTTGCAGAGGCTGAAGCTGAGCACCATTGTTCTCTGATGCATGGAATTGGGCAAAGTGATTAAGGGCAGCTTTCTTACTGTCTTGTTTCTCCAAGGTATATATAGCATAGAGGGTCCACTATCTATTATTGTCCAAGACAGCAACAGACTAAATTTGTAGTTTAAAAACAGTCAGAATGTGCAGAGCTAATGCTGGGCCTCCTTAATAGACAGCCCAGCTTCCGCTGCTAACATGTAAGCACCGTGTATTTAATATTTATTTGTAAAAGAATGATTTTATTAAAAAAAAGAAAACTAATGAAATATAAAATCGGTTAAGAAATCTAAGGTGTCAAAAAAATTAAAGTCAACCAAAAACTGATATTACCCTGAAGAAGTCATGTAACCAGACCAACGCGTCGGGAGGAGCCTAGTGACGTCACTTCCGGTGTTGCGCAAACCGGAATTTGCGATGTGAGGAACCGTTTTGGTTGATGGATATATACACATGCTTGCTATTTTATTATCTTTGTGAGTTCCTTTTACAATTGAATAAAGCGGTTTATTTTTTTATGGGGTTGCACTATGATCTGTTCTCTTTCCTCTTGATCATACACCATCCCATTGGGAATTGTCCAAGACAGCAATACAGACTATATTTTTAGTGTAAAAACAGTCAGAATGTGTAGAGCTAATGCTGGGCTTCCTTAATAGACAGCCCAGCTTCAGCTGCTAACATGTAAGCACCGTGTATTTAATATTTATTTGTAAAGAATTATTTTATTGAAAAAAAACTGAACGAAATATAAAATCGGTTAAGAAATCTAAGCTGTCAAAAATATTATTTCAATAACTATATATATATATATATATATATATATATACATACATACACACACTGCATGTTAAATTGCGTTTTTTATATATTACAATATATGAAAAATATTTTTCAAAATATATTTTTTTTAAATCTATTATTCAGATTTTTTTATAACATATAAAAAAGTAATTTTTACATATATTTGTAAATGCATTCCAAAAATGTAGATTAAATGTATTTTTAAAGACATACATTATATTTTAAATGTATTTTTAAAAATATTTCTCATATTTTGTAATAACAAAGCATTTCAACATACAGTATATATATATATATATATATATATATATATATATATATATGTATATATATATATATACGGGAATTTTTGGAACTTTAGTAACCGCTTCGTTTTCGAGATGACCATGCAAAAAAAAAAACCAGACGATCATTCATCCGATATTCTCATCATGTGTACAAAGCAGTAGATTGAAAAAGAATAATATCATTGGTGAGCTCATTAGCGCCCCTGTTTATAACTACCACCCACATGGAATACAACCAAAATTGTAGTATTTCCAGTATATGTCAATATATTTGGGAGGAAAATTTTTTCAAATATATTTAAAATATATTTTTCTTCCATGTAGGAATCCATGGGTGGCTGAACATCACTGAAATGGCAGCACGCTGTGAGATGGCATACCTGCTTTTAGTCTCACTCGGAGTGACAATCCTACAGTTGTTTTAGTAACTTTCCTTAAGTCTGCATTAATAAATTATGAACGGGTCACAAAATACAGCATCGTGTTTTTTATTATGATACCTTTTCGCATTGAAATACAATCCTTGAGCTCCAGGTGACTTGGCCTAGGCTGCAATGTTGTAAGCAGCTTGTCCTCAGTCACCTTTGATGATGCCATTCCAGTGATATGAGTCAGAGACGTGAGGGTTGCTTTCCCGCATGGCTGGTTTGTCCCGGTCCGCACTGTGGGGTTTGGATCTCACACTTTGCAAAACATTTCAATGTTTTTTAATTACAAACCCAATATTCCCAATGCACATGTTCCTGCAGATGGCTATTCAGTATAGCTGGATGTTGTAGTGACTACAGGCCGAGATCCGTAGACAGTCCAAGTGAAGAAATGTCACCAGCACACCAAGGATTCCTCAAGAATGGGTCCAAAGTGTCAATTTGTAGTCACATAATAAACACAAGGAAACGTTTTGGAACCACGCAGGGCCCCTTCGTCAGGCAAGTGAGGCCTGATGACAGAGCTTTGCATGGCTTTGAAGCGTTGCCTTGTGTTTATCATATGACCATTGAAAGCTTTGGACCCATTCTTGAGGAATCCTTGGTGTGCTGGTGACATTTCTTCACCTGTTTTTTAGTTATTGCTTTAAATGTAAGCACTCTGGGCAGATATTTCCTCTATTCCTGTCCCTGTGACACCTACTATATACAAGAATTGGAGGGGTGCAATTGTCCTCGGGACACAAGTGCACAGACTGCAATAAAAGCACTGTTATTATTATTATTATACAGGATTTATATAACAGTTTTCTCAGCGCTTTACAATATAACGGGAGACAATACAGCAACATTACAGTTCAATACAAGAGGGATAGGAGGGCCCTGATCCTTGGAGCTTACAATCTAGGGGGGAGGGGCTTGTGGTACAAAAGGTAGTAACTGTGGGGGATGGACTGGTTGGAAGAGTAGAAGATTCCATTATTAGCTGAGGGCAGGATAGGCTTCCCTGAAGAGACAGGTTTTCAGAGATCGCCTAAAAGTGAGCAGAGTAGACGATAGTCTGATAAATTGGGGTAGAGAGTTCCAGAGGATGGGGAAGCTCTTGAGAAGTCCTGGAGATGAGCATGGGAGGAGGAGACAAGGGTGCTAGAGAGTAGGAGGTCTTGCGAGGAGCGGAGAGTACGGTTTAGGTGATATTTAGAGACAAGATCGGTGATGTAATTTGGGGCAGAGTTATAAATGGCTTTATTTGTTATTGTTAATGTTTTGAATTATATCCGTTGGGCAATGGGAAGCCAGTGGAGGGATTGGCAGAGAGGGATGGAGGACACTGAGTGGAGGCCAGTGGAGGGATTGGCAGAGAGGGATGGAGGACACTGATTGGAGGTCAGTGGAGGGATTGGCAGAGGGGTGGAGGACACTGAGTGGAGGCCAGTGGAGGGATTGGCAGAGAGGGATGGAGGACACTGAGTGGAAGCCAGTGGAGGGATTGGCAGAGAGGGGTGGAGGACACTGAGTGGAAGCCAGTGGAGGGATTGGCAGAGAGGGATGGAGGACACTGAGTGGAAGCCAGTGGAGGGATTGGCAGAGAGGGATGGAGGACACTGAGTGGAGGCCAGTGGAGGGATTGGCAGAGAGGGGTGGCAGATACTTTGCTTTTGCTGTGTCGTATCTCTAGTCTAATCCTAGTTTTATAACTATTTCTGTGTACATTTGTTTGTGTGTGTTTCTTTCTTTTTTTGTTTTTTTTTTCAACATCTCTTTTAACATTCTGCTAAAACTTTGTGAAATAGTACTGCCTGGACCTTGAAGAAGGGGACATACCCCGAAAGCTTGTCCTCAAAATTGTATGTTAGTGCAAATAAAAAAAGTATCACATCAGAACTCAATTGTTTCTGTTTAAAGAAAAAAAGTTTTGTTTGTCATTTTCCAAAAACTTGTGGTAAAAAAATTAATTCTTCTATTGATTCAACGTGCCTCTCAGCAAATAGTTTGGGGTGTCTACTTTCCAAAAAGGGGTCATTTAGGGGGGTGGGGGCATTTTATGCCCAGCATTAGAAGTTTATGCCACACATCATTCACTCTTCTAACCACCTGAACACCAAGCCTTTTCTGACACTTTTTGTTCACATGAAAAAAATCAATATTTTTTGCTAGGAAATTAATTTAAACCCCAAACATATATTTTTTTAAAGCAAACACCCTAGTGAATAAAATGGTGGGTGCTGCAATTTTTTATGTCACATAGTACTCGCGCAGCGGTTTTTCAAATGCAATTTTTAAAACAAAAATACACTTTTTTTACTTTTAATGCACAAAAACACAATATATTGGCCAATTATTTGGTAAGATGTAAAAGATGATGGTATGCCGAGTAAATAGATACCAAACATGACATGATTTAAAACTGTGTCTGCCCCGTGCAATGATGACAAACTGCATACGTTTTTAATATGCATAGGCAACGTTTTAAAAGCCTTTACAAACTACCATTTTAGATTTACAGAGGAGGTCTACTGTTAGAATTACTTCCCTTGATCTGACGTTAACGGCGATACCTCACATGCATGGTGCAACCGCTGTTTACATACCGGCCCAAAAAACATTTTTTTTTTTACACAAAATTGTCACTTAAATGATTTATTCCTCACACATGCCATGGGTATATGTGGAATTACACCCCAAAATACATTCTGCTACTTCTCCCGAGTATGGGGGTACCACATGTGAGAGACATTTTGGCAGTCCAGCCACATACAGGCCCCCAAAATTCAATATTCACCTTCAGGCTTTTGAATTTCTTTATTTCCTCATTACACTTCCTAACTACCTATCACAGTTTCAGAGGCCCTGAAATGCCAGGATAGCACCAACCCCCCCCCCCCCCCCAAATGACCCCTTTTTGGAAAGTAGACACTCCAAGGAATTTGATAAGAAGCATGGTGAGTATTTTTCAGATCTCGTTTGTTGCCAAATGTTTTTGGAAAATGGAGAAAAAAAACATTTTTTTATATTTCAAAACCTTGTGAGAAAAAATTTGATCTGCAAAATACTCACCCTGCCTCTTTTTAAACTCCTTGGGGTGTCTACTTTCCAAAAAGGGATCATTTTGGGGAGTTTACTGCTATCCTGACATTTCAGGGTTTCCGAAACTGTGATAGGTAGTGAGGAAGTGTAATGAGGAAGTTACGCACCTTCAGGCTTTCAAAGTGGTCATTGGATTTCAGGCTTTTGTATGTGGCTAGGCTCCCAAAAAGTCTCACACATGTGGTATCCCCATGCTCGGTAGAAGTAGCAGAATGTATTTTGGGGTGTAATTCCACATATACCCATGGCTTGTGTGAGACATAAATCATTTAAATGGCAACTTTGTGTAAAAAAAAAAAAAAAAAATGTTTTTTTCATTTTCCAGAAACTTGTGGGAAAAAAAAAATCTTCCATGGACTCAATATGCCTCTCTGCAGATAGCTTAGGGTGTCTACTTTCCAAAAAGGGATCATTTGGGGGTGTTTGTACTGTCCTACTGTCAGGAATGGACTGGCCAGCAATGGTGGGACTCACCTGCCTTTTGATCTGCAGTACCAGGGCTGGCCAGCGGGTGCTCCCAGCAATCAGAGACTCAACCTTTCAGCCAGCTAACACCTGGAACTGATGATACTGGTGTATTTAAGGGATGGCCAGACTTGCAGACTCTGCCTTGGTGTTGTGTTTCTCTTGGGCCCTGTATCCTGTTCCTGCTCTCTGTTCCTGTCTGATTCTCTGCTGACCCTGCTCTGATCCCTGGCTTGTCTGACCATCCCTCTGCCTGACCCTCTGTACTACGCTGCTTGCTACCTGTTCTGATCCCTGGCTTGTGACCCTGACCATCCCTCTGCCTGACCCTCTGTACTACGCTGCTTGCTACCTGCTGAACCTGGCCTGTGACCCCGACCAATCTCCGCTTGCTCCCCCTGTACCTACCTGCCCAATTGATATTGACCCGGCCTGCCTGACGACGCTTGCTTGTATGTACTGTTATCTGTGGGTGGTTGGTTGGTTTGTTTGCACTGTATTATGTTTAGTATTGCACTGCGTTTATGTTTGTATTGTTAGTGTTAATAAATTATATTGTTTATCACATATCTGAAGCCTGCGTTTCCCTGCGTCAGTCACACACCTCTGGTCACACCTGGGAGCCCTGACATTACACCAAGGCCAATCCTGACCAGAAGTGGCTGCACAGGGAAGCCATCTTGGTTTGTTGATGAGAAGGATGGATCTAGATGAGGTTGCGTATTTATATCTGCTAGTGTTTGATGACAGGGAGTATGCTTATCAAACTCTGAAGGAGTATCCCAGGGATGAACTGCTAGAATGTATATGGCTCGCTCATGTTCTAGTAGATCAGGGCACAGAGTTCTCTGAGGTGCAGCCATTGATTGAGGTTTGTGCTGAGTTGGTTTCATCTGGTACCTCCGAATGCAGGGATGAATTTTTGCCACCATTTAGTGCAGACCAGGTAGAGTCCCTGGTGTGGTTATTAGAGGATGATGTGGGTTACTTTCTGGAACGTTATTCCACATGTTCACCACAGATACTAAGAGATTGTATAAACGCAGTGCAGTCATTGACCAGACAGGCTTTGTGTAAGCTCAGCTTTGTTCAACCCATACTGCAGACATGGACAGACTTGTTGCACCCAGCCTCAGTCAGCTTACAAAAACCCAGTCCTGCTTCTAACCTATTTCCTCAAAACTCTATTCCTGCATTCCCAACAGCTCCTCCTGCCCTGCTATCTACCGCATGTCAGTACCCTGTTCCCACTCGCTGCACCTATCCTGCCTTTAACCCTGTAAAAAAGCCCTCTGTAGCAACTGCTCCCTCTCCTGTTCCATCCTCCAGTTCTTCTCTGTCTCCAGCTGCCCCATTTGTTTGCAGACCTGCATTTACTTGCAGTGCTCCAGTAGTTAAAACCAGAAAAAAGCGAAAATTCTTTCCAACCAATACCATCCTGCCAGTATTCAAACCGGTGAGCCTGCCTTCCGTGGTTCAGACTGATGCCTGTACTCAGCCTGATGCCTGTACTCAGCCTGATGCCTGTACTCAGCCTGATGCCTGTACTCAGCCTGATGCCTGTACTCAGCCTGATGCCTGTACGCAGCCTGATGCCTGTACGCAGCCTGATGCCTCTCTTCTGCCTGAAGCCTCTACTCGGCCTGAAGCCTCTACTCGGCCTGAAGCCTCTACTCGGCCTGATGCCTGTACTCGGCCTGATGCCTGTACTCAGCCTGATGCCTGTACGCAGCCTGATGCCTCTCTTCGGCCTGATGCCTCTACTCGGCCTGATGCCTCTACTCGGCCTGATGCCTCTACTCGGCCTGAAGCCTCTACTCGGCCTGATGCCTCTACTCGGCCTGATGCCTCTACTCGGCCTGAAGTCTCTACTCAGCCGGACGCCGGCATTCAGCCTGATGCCTCTACCCAGCATGATGAACTGATCCAGCCTGACGATCCTATTAGGCCAGTTGACTCGATGCCCGCTGTTGATCCAGATGATCCGGTCCCTGATCCGGTGCCCGCTATCGTGCCAATTGACTCAGAGCCCGCTGTCGTACCTGGTGACTCGGTGCCCACTGCCTTGCCAGATGACGCGGTGCCCGCTGGCGAGCCAAATGACTTGATGCCTGGTGACCCGATGCCCGCTGTCCAGTCAGACGATCCAATGTCTGACCCAGTGCCCGCGGTCATACCATTTGACTCGGAGCCCACTGCCTTGCCAGATGACGCGGTGCCCGCTGTCGAGCCAAATGACCTGATGCCTGGTGACCCGATGCCCGCTGTCCAGCCAGACGATCCAATGTCTGACCCAGTGCCAGCGGTCATGCCAGTTGACTCGGAGCCCACTGTCGTGCCTGGTGACTCGGTGCCCGCCGCTTCGCCTGGGGGCCCGAGACCTGTCGCTCCGCCTGGGGGTCCGCGCCCGCCGCCCCGCCTGGGGGCCCGAGACCTGTCGCTCCGCCTGAGGGCCCGAGACCTGTCGCTCCGCCTGAGGGCCCGAGACCTGTCGCTCCGCCTGAGGGCCCGAGACCTGTCGCTCCACCTGGGTGTCCGGCGCCCGCCGCTCCGCCTGAGGGCCCGAGACCTGTTGCTCCGCCTGGGGGTCCGGCGTCCGCCGCTCCGCCTGAGGGCCCGAGACCTGTCGCTCCGCCTGGGGGTCCGGCGCCCGCCGCTCCGCCTGAGGGCCCGAGACCTGTCGCTCCACCTGGGGGTCCGGCGCCCGCCGCTCCGCCTGAGGGCCCGAGACCTGTCGCTCCATCTGGGGGTCCGGCGCCCGCCGCTCCGCCTGGGGGCACGATGCCTGTCGCCCCCTGCCTGGGGGTCCGGCGCCCGCCGCTCCACCTGGGGGCCCGATGCCTGTCGCCCCGCCTGGGGGTCCGGCGCCCGCCGCTCCGCCTGGGGGCCCGATGCCTGTCGCCCCGCCTGGGGGTCCGGCGCCCGCCGCCCCACCTGGGGGCCCGATGCCGGTCGCCCCGCCTGGGGGCCCGATGCCGTCGCCCCGCCTGGGGGCCCGATGCCGGTCGCCCCGCCTGGGGGCCCGGTGCCTGCTGCTCCGCCCGGGGGCCCGGTGCCTGCTGCTCCGCCCGGGGGCCCGGTGCCTGCTGCTTCGCCTGGTAATCCGATGTGCCTCTGCCCGGAGTCCTGCCCAATGTGCCTCTGCCCGGAGTCCAGCCCGATGTGCCTCTGCCCGGAGTCCAGCCCGATGTGCCTCTGCCCGGAGTCCAGCCCGATGTGCCTCTGCCCGGAGTCCAGCCCGATGTGCCTCTGCCCGGAGTCCAGCCCGATGTGCCTCTGCCCGGAGTCCAGCCCGATGTGCCTCTGCCCGGTGTGCCTCTGCCCGGTGTGCCTCTGCCCGATGTGCCTCTGCCCGGTGTGCCTCTGCCCGATGTGCCGCTGCCCGGAGTCCAGCCCGATGTGCCGCTGCCCGGAGTCCAGCCCGATGTGCCGCTGCCCGGAGTCCAGCCCGATATGCCGCTGCCCGGAGTCCAGCCCGATGTGCCGCTGCCCGGAGTCCAGCCCGATGTGCCGCTGCCCGGAGTCCAGCCCGATGTGCCGCTGCCCGGAGTCCAGCCCGGTGTGCCGCTGCCCGGAGTCCTGCCCGGTGTGCCAGTCTTTGATATCCCGCCAGTTACCAGACCCGGGCGGTGGAACATTTTGCCCAGCTAGGACTGTTTAGAGCGTCCTGAGGCCGCTCCTTGAGGGGGGGGTACTGTCAGGAATGGACTGGCCAGCAATGGTGGGACTCACCTGCCTTTTGATCTGCAGTACCAGGGCTGGCCAGCGGGTGCTCCCAGCAATCAGAGACTCAACCTTTCAGCCAGCTAACACCTGGAACTGATGATACTGGTGTATTTAAGGGATGGCCAGACTTGCAGACTCTGCCTTGGTGTTGTGTTTCTCTTGGGCCCTGTATCCTGTTCCTGCTCTCTGTTCCTGTCTGATTCTCTGCTGACCCTGCTCTGATCCCTGGCTTGTCTGACCATCCCTCTGCCTGACCCTCTGTACTACGCTGCTTGCTACCTGTTCTGATCCCTGGCTTGTGACCCTGACCATCCCTCTGCCTGACCCTCTGTACTACGCTGCTTGCTACCTGCTGAACCTGGCCTGTGACCCCGACCAATCTCCGCTTGCTCCCCCTGTACCTACCTGCCCAATTGATATTGACCCGGCCTGCCTGACGACGCTTGCTTGTATGTACTGTTATCTGTGGGTGGTTTGGTCTGGTTTGTTTGCACTGTATTATGTTTAGTATTGCACTGCGTTTATGTTGGTATTGTTAGTGTTAATAAATTATATTGTTTATCACATATCTGAAGTCTGCATTTCCCTGTGTCAGTCACACACCTCTGGTCACACCTGGGAGCCCTGACACCTGGTATTTTAACACCTCAAGAAATGTGATAAGCAGTCAGAAAGTAAAATCTGTGTAAATTTATCTATACCAGGGGTGGGCAAACTTTTTGACTTGAGGGCCGCAATGGGTTCATATATTGGACCCGGGGGTCGGACCAAGAGTAGATGAATGATGTGTATGTGTCATCCATAGTAAGTATAGTAATATTCCCCCATAGTAAGCATAGTAATTAATCCCCCATATAGTAATTCATCCCCCGTAGTAATTCATCCCCCATATAGTAATTCATCCCCCATAGTAATTCATCCCCCATATAGTAATTCATCCCCCATATATTAATTCATCCCCCCTATAGTAATTCATCCCCCATAGTAATTCATCCCCCATATAGTAATTCATCCCCCATATAGTAATTCATCCCCCATATTAATTCATCCCCCATATAGTAATTCATCCCCCATAGTAATTCATCCCCCATATAGTAATTCATCCCCCCTATAGTAATTCATTCCCCATATTCATCCCCCATATTAATTCATCCCTCATATAGTATTTCATCCCCCACAGTACTATTCCCCCCAAGTAGTAAGCCAAGTCCCCCCTGTGTCAATTCACTTACCTTTGCTCCGCGCGTTCCTCTCGCCGTGTTCCCGCGCCGTTCCGGTCTTCAGGGCGGACTGTGAGAGGAGCCTAGCTCCCCTCACGTTCGTCATGCTGCCCCGCCTACACACATCCTGACAGCCAATGTATGACGCTCCGCGGGCCGGATTAAAAGGTCCGCGGGCCGTAGTTTGCCCATTGCTGATCTATACCATATTTTGTAGAAGCTATAACTGTCACACAAAGCGATCAATATACACTTATTGGGATTTTTTTGACCAAAAACATGGAGCAGAATACATTTTGGCCTAATTGTATGACGAAATTGTAGTTTTTTTGGATATTTTTTATGACAAATGAGAAAATACCATTTTACAAAAAATTTATTTTTCTTCAAAACGTTGTTTATTGCGCCAAAAATAAAAAGTGCACAGGTGATCAAATACCACCAAAGGAAAGCTCTATTTGTGTGAAAAAAAGGACATAAATTTCATTTATGTACCGTATTGCATGACCGCGCAATTGTCCGTTAAACCAGTGCAGCGCTGTATAGCAAAAAAATGGCGTAAATTTCAGTATCTATATCATAGTTTGTAGACGCTATAACGTTCACACAAAGCAATCAATATACACTTATTGGGATTTTTTTGACCAAAAACATGGAGAATACATTTTGGCCTAAATGTATAACTAACTTTGAGATTATTATATATTATTTATAGCCGAAAGTAAAAAAATATCATTTTTCTTCCAAATTTTCGGTCTTTTTTTGTTTATAGCGCGAAAAATAAAAAGCGCACAGGTGATCAAATACCACCGAAAGAAAGCTGTATTTGTGTGAAAAAAAGGACGTAAATTTTGTTTGGGTGCAGCACTGCATGACCGCGCAATTATCAGTTGAATTAGCGCAGCGCCGAATAGCAGAAAGTGGTGTGGTCAGGAAGGGAGGTAAATCCTGTAGAGGGCAAGTGGTTAATGCTAATAAAGGGGGGGTAATAAAAAGTCCCCATTTTGGTGGTTCCAGCTCCAGATAAAAAGGTCTGAACCCACATAATGCAGAAAGAATGAAAAGAAAGCAGAAAAGCGCGCGCTACTAAGTGTGTAAGTTTAATGGGAAGTAAAGAGTTAATAATGAAATGCACTCCCTGTGTAAGGGAAGATAAGGCGTGTCACCATGTTCCCAGAAGAATCTCCTCCCAGGAAAGGCTTTCCGAATTGATCAAATGCCAGAAAGTGAATGGTAAAAATCTGGCGTGTGAAATCCCCATTGATGTAAAGAGAGCAGGAGATGGGCATCAAAAGTTGACGGAGGCGGGTCTCGAACCTACGAGGCGTTGAGCTCAGTACACCATGCCGTGCACTTAACCACTATACTACAGCCACTTCCGGTT
This sequence comes from Staurois parvus, assembly GCF_062004578.1. NCBI lineage: Eukaryota > Metazoa > Chordata > Amphibia > Anura > Ranidae > Staurois > Staurois parvus. The sequence continues at coordinate 404,748 of NW_028318998.1, forward strand.
TCAGCCCCTTTCAAACTGCCCTTTGTTTTGAATATGACGTAGCTATAGAGCAGCGCTTAACTGCCTCCTGCCTGCTAGATGAGGAAATGCCGGGTGGAAGGCGGTTCTGTACGTAGCGGGGCTGCGGAGACCGACTGATCGTGCGTGAAAACGGCAGATGCGCACTTGGATTAGGGAATACAAACTTCCTACCGCCGAGCTGCGTGCCCCCTGAGGCGCGCATGCGCAGTTAGAGTAGGAACATGTCAAAGGGCCGTTTGGTACATGTATATACTTGGCGGTGGTCGTAGCTTAGTGGTTAGCGAACCAGTCTACTGAGCGCATGGTCGTAGGTTCGAGGCACACCTCTGTCACCCAGGCTGCAGCGTGGTCGGTTATAAGACTCCATACCGGACGAGCACACCGAAGCTCCTTAGGCAGTCTGGGTGAGTCTGTTAAGAGCCCAGCTCCTCCGTCTGTGGGCTCGCTGTGGGTTTGAGACGACACCTACATCGCCAACATTTTGTCACTTTCTCACATTTCATCCATTCCGACTGCATTTCATTATTAACTCTTTACTTCCCATTAAACTTACACACTTAGTAGCGCGCGCTTTTATGCTTTCTGTTCATTCTTTCTGCATTATGTGGGTTAACACCTTTTTATTTGGAGCTGGAACCACTAAAATGGGCACTTTTTATTACCCCCCTTTTTTTAGCATTAACCACTTGCCCTTTACAGGATTTACCCCCCTTCCTGACCACGCCTCTTTCTGCTATTCGGCGCTGCACTAATTCAACTGATAATTGCGCGGTCATGCAATGCTGCACCCAAACGAAATTTACGTCCTTTTTTTCACACAAATACAGCTTTCTTTCGGTGGTATTTGATCACCTGTGCGCTTTTTATTTTTTGCGCTATAAACAAAAAAAGACCAAAAATTTGGAAGAAAAATGATATTTTTTACTTTCGGCTATAAATAATATATAATAATCTCAAAGTTAGTTATACATTTAGGTCAAAATGTATTCTGCTCCATGTTTTTGGTCAAAAAAATCCCAATAAGTGTATATTGATTGCTTTGTGTGACAGTTATAGCGTCTACAAACTATGGTATAGATACTGCAATTTACACCTTTTTTTGCTATGCAGCGCTGCACTAGTTTAACAGACAATTGCGCGGTCATGCAATATGGTACATAAATGAAATTTATGTCCTTTTTTTCACACAAATAGAGCTTTCCTTTGGTGGTATTTGATAACCTGTGCGCTTTTTATTTTTGGCGCAATAAACAAAGTTTTGAAGAAAAATACATTTTTTGTAAAAAAATGGTATTTTCTCATTTGTCATAAAAAATATCCAAAAAAACTAAAATTTCGTCATATATTTAGGCCAAAATGTATTCTGCTACATGTTTTTGGTTAAAAAAAATCCCAATAAGTGTATATTGATTGCTTTGTGTGAAAGTTGTAGCGTCTACAAACTATGGGATAGATAATGGAATTTACACAGATTTTACTTTCTGACTGCCCATCACATTTCTTGAGGTGCTAAAATACCAGGATAGTACAAACACCCCCAAATGACCCCTTTTCGGAAAGTAAACACCCTAAGCTATCTGCTGAGAGGCATATTGAGTCCATGGAAGATTTATTTTTTTTCCACAAGTTTCTGGAAAATGACAAAAACTTTTTTTTTTTTAACACAAAGTTGTCATTTAAATGATATATTTCTCGCACAAACCATGGGTATATGTGGAATTACACCCCAAAATACATTCTGCTACCTCTTCCGAGTATGGGGATACCACGTGTGAGACTTTTTGGGAGCCTAGCCACATTCAGGTGCCTGAAATCCAATGACCACTTTGAAAGCCTGAAGGTGCGTAATTTCCTCATTACACTTCCTCACTACCTATCACAGTTTTGAAGGCCCTGCAATGCCAGGATAGCACCAAACCCCCCCCCCCCCCCCGAAATGACCCCTTTTTGGAAAGTAGACACCCCAAGAAATTTAAAAAAAGGTGTGGTGAGTATTTTGCAGAGCTCATTTTTGCTCACAAGGTCTTTTAATATTAAAAAAAAAGAAAAATATATTTTTTTGTTTTTTTTTCTTCAATTTTCAAAAACATTTGGCAACAAACAAAATCTGCAAAATACTCACCATGCTTCTTATCAAATTCCTTAGGGTGTCTACTTTCCAAAAAGTAGTCATTTGGGGGGGAGGGGGGGGGGGTTGATGCTATCCTGGCATTTCAGGGCCTCCGATACTGTGATAGGTAGTCAGGAAGTGTAATGAGGAAATAAAGAACTTTATAAGCCTGAAGGTGAATATTGGATTTTGGGGTCCTGTACTTGGCTAGACTGCCAAAACGTCTCTCACATGTGGTACCCCCATACTCGGGAGAAGTAGCTGAATTTTTGGGGGGAGTAATTCCACATATACCCAAGGCATGTGTGAGCAATAAATCATTTCAGTGGCAATTTTGTGTAAAAAAAAGGTTAGCTGTTCTAACTTTCCCCAACTATACTAAAAAAAAGCCTTTTTTTCGTCAGTGTCACATTGGAGAGATTCCCCATCCCAACTAGCAGCACCAACCTGAAAGAGTCTCATGATCCTTTCTTCTTCTATCCAAAATTAATTAAAGCATTTTGGCAAAAGTTGGGCTTTCACATTGTGGGTCTAAATTATTTCCTTTCGTCATGTGCCAAAATATAATGTTTGCCTTCTGTGCTGGTCAATGATGCTTTTTAAGTCATTCTTTGAGGTTGAATATTATTATTATTATTATTATACAGGATTTATATAGCGCCAACAGTTTGTTCAGCACTTTACAATATAACGGGAGACAATACAGCAACAATACAGTTCAATACAAGAGGGATAGGAGGGCCTGATCCTGGGAGCTTACAATCTAGGAGGGAGGGGCTAGTGGTACAAAAGGTAGTAACTGTGGGGGATGGACTGGTTGGAAGAGTAGAAGATTCCATTATTAGCTGAGGGCAGGATAGGCTTCCCTGAAGAGATAGGTTTTCAGAGATCGCCTAAAAGTGAGCAGAGTAGGCGATAGTCTGATAAATTGGGGTAGAGAGTTCCAGAGGATGGGGGAAGCTCTGGAGAAGTCCTGGAGACGAGCATGGGAGGAGGAGACAAGGGAGCTAGAGAGTAGGAGGTCTTGCGAGGAGCGGAGAGTGCGGTTTGGGTGATATTTAGAGACAAGATCGGTGATGTAATTTAGGGCAGAGTTATAAATGGCTTTATACATTATTGTTAATGTTTTGAATTGTATCCGTTGGGCAATGGGAAGCCAGTGGAGGGATTGGCAGAGAGAGATGGCAGATACAGAATGGTTAGTAAGGTGGATGAGTCTGGCAGCAGCATTCATGATAGACTGAAGACGGTATAGCCTGCGATGAGGTAGGCCAATGAGAAGGGAGTTACAATAGTCAAGGCGAGATATAACAGGAGAGTGAATAAGTTGCTTAGTGGTTTCCGAGGTTAGGAACGGGCGTATCTTGGAGATGTTGCGGAGGTGAAGTCTACAAGATTTGGACTGTGAATGGATTTGGGACTGAAAGGACAGATGGGAGTCTAGGATTACACCCAGTACCCTGGCATGAGGGGAGGGACTGATGATTGTGTTATTGATCTTGATGGAGAAGTCAGGAGAGGGGGCACGGGCTGGGGGGAATACTAAGAGCTCAATTTTGGAAAGATTGAGTTTGAGGAAGTGGAGTGACATCCATGCCGATATTTCACTTAGTAGGTTAGTAATGCGAGAGGAGACTGAAGGGGTGAGGTGAGGGGTAGAAAGATAGATTTGTATGTCATCAGCATAGAGATGGTACTTAAAGCCATGGGAGTTTATCAAGTGACCAAGTAAGGAGGTGTAGATGGAGGAGAGAAGGGGTCCAAGGACAGAACCTTGAGGGACCCCTATAGAGAGAGGGAGTGAAGAGGAGGAGGCAGTGTTATAGGTAATGCTGAAGAAGGAGGAGACCCAGGAGAGGGCGGAGTCTCTGAGGCCAAGAGAGTTGAGTTTTTTGAGAAGGAGGGGATGGTCAACTGTATCAAAAGCTGCAGAGAGGTCAAGTAGTAAGAGTACAGAGTAGTGGCCATTGGTTTTAGCTGTTAGTAGATCATTAGTGAGTTTTAGTGAGTTTGTACTGCTTTCCTTTTATAATTAATATTGTCAGAAAAAGTAACCCCAGTACCAAAGCTGTATCTGAAGCCCACTCTCAAAGGCTCTTCATGTCTTATACCACTAATTGTTCTGTTCAACTCTTGGTGTCATGGGCATGGAAAACATCCAATGGTAGACATGGGCTTTCTGTAGTACAATGTCTAAAAGCATCCACTCCTTCCTAACCAGCAGACCCTGAAAGGAGGTAGTGGTTTTGCTGTAGGATACACTTGGGTCATAACTTTGAAAGGGGCCTCACTTGGACTAACTACAGTACCAAAGCTGTATCTGAAGGCCACACTCAATGGCTCTTCATGTATTATACCACTAATTGTTCTGTTCAACTCTTGGTGTCATGGACATGGAATAGATCCAACTGTAGATATGAGCTTTCTGTAGTACAAAGTCTAAAAGCATCCACTCCTTCCTAAGCAGCTGACCATGAAAGGAGGTAGGGGTTTTGCTGTAGGTTACACTTGGGTCAGAACTTTCAAAGGTGCCTCACTTGGACTAACTCCAGTACCAAAGCTGTATCTGAAGGTCACACTCAATGGCTCTTCATGGCTTACATCACTAATTGTTCTGTTCAACTCTTGGCGTCATGGGCATGGAAAAGATCCAACTGTAGATATGAGCTTTCTGTAGTATGTTGTGGGCTTTTGAATTATGTCTCAAAAATATGACTTTATCAAGACATAATATTATATGACAAACAGCTCAGTATAGCCGGATGCTAAGAGTTAATTTTGTCTTGGTTGAACCCTCAAGGATTCTAGTTAAGAAATGGATAGAATGGGGGAAGTGAGACTTTTCCAAGACAATAAGACTGTTTGGACTGTCAACAAGGACTATTTGTATATTGAGGTTGAGAAGAATGCATATACAAAAAGTCAAACAGATAGCCAGATAGGACTTCGACTTTCAAACATTTTAACAATAATGAGACGGGAACTCAACTGGTTGAAAGCTTACCCAAAACTTGCAGAGTGTGATAAACCAACAGAACTCTCAAACTATCACAATATACTATTGTCCACCAAGGGTGAAAGCATTAACAGTTGTTTACCATGATTCCAATACAAGAGCCAGGCAAACAGAGAGTTTTTCCCTACACATAGAAAATGTTGGTTCTAAAACAAAGAAGTGAAATTCAGGACATTTAAGTCTAAAAATTGACTGTATATAATTACAAAGATATATTACAAAAACATATTATAAATAAGATGTTATAGATTTTACACACCACTAAATATTCAGCAATGGGAACTATATATCACTAACTTGAGTATTGAGATGATGGAAAGTAAGATGTATTATAAACTAGCATTAGTTACATGTCTTATCAGGAAACAAACAGGATGGTATTTCAAGAAGGAATAACTGAATATACACCTATATTCCATGGTCCCTATTTAGAATATTATAGGGATGATCACTTATATCTGGAAAAAGACGTATATTTGATCCCTGAAATTACCTTAAGATTCCACCCGAGGTATGAGTCATCTCAAATACTCAAATTGTTCTATGATACATGACTGCCATCTGGCGGGCAGGTGAGAAATAGCTTATGTACACACATTTCTCAACTAGCCAATCAAGAAGCCTGGTGGGAAGGTATCTTAGAACAATGGATTGGTTGGTATAAAAGCCCTTGTACCTTTAAGAAAAAAACCTCATCAAGAAAAACCTCATCAAGAAAAAACTCATCAGAAGAAAAGACCTCAGCAAAAGAAAACCGGACTGAAGACCTGATTCTGAATAACTACTCTTCAATACTTTCAAACTTCCTAAAACTTTACTAAATTTCTAAACCTCTATCCTTATAACTTCCTACATTCTCCCATACTAAATATCTATCACTTGCCCTATAATATCATTTCTAAAGGCGTTCCACTGCCAGCTAAATCTACGGGAGAGTTGCCTAGTCTGAATGCCGGGTGCGGTGAGATTGTTTATTTGATTTTGTATTACCTATTTTCTCTGTTGTGTGGAATCATAAAATTACCTTAGTGTATCACAACAATATTGGGTAGTTAGATATATGTAGAGAGATCCTGTTTTACTGTTAAAAATTGTTTGTTGCCATATTATAATTTTTTTCATATTTCATAATTTATTGAATATTAATAATCAGAGTATAATATATCAAGGGCTAGCTTCTTGCAATCCTATGGCCACGGCTTGTGAGAATATAACCTTTGAGATACTCGAAATTATTAATTATTAATAAATTTAATTAATAATCAGATCATTTAAAAATTGTGATATTGATGTAATTAGTTAGAAACCTTATTATTGTATATTACATTGGTAGGGTATATTTTTGATTGTGTGTACCAATGTTCATTTATCACCAGTCTTTTGCGTTTTGTGTTAATATATATATAATTTTTGTACATAAATAAATTTTTATATTTATCTATTATAAGGCAAATTTTGTGTGTATGGTACGAAATCATATTGGCTAAAAGAATTCAAGGTATAATAATAAGTGGTGATCGAATTATCAAGGTGTCCAAATTATTGGTTTACTAAATATTTGCCGTATTTGAACGGCTGGAGGCACTGTAATATTTCATCTAAGGGAAAGGGACACGCCCTTTATAAATAAAATATATCCTTACATAAACCACCACAAGTACAAAGTCTAAAAGCATCCACTCCTTCCTAAGCAGCTGACCATGAAAGGAGGTAGGGGTTTTGCTGTAGGATCCACTTGGGTCATAACTTTCAAAGGTGCCTCACCTGGACTAACCCCAACACCAAAGCTGTTCTGAGAGCCACAGACAATACCTCTTTATATCTTATACCACTAATTGTTCTGTTCAATCATTGGTGTCATGGGCATGAAAAAGATCCAATAGTAGACATGGGCATTCTGTAGTGTGAAGTCTAAAATCATTCAACTCATCTTGATGTATAGATTTGACAGAAGCATGTAATTATGAAGCAGAATCTTAGTTTACATACCTGAATACGTCATATGAATGACTTGTTGGAGGGACACCTCCCTTGTCCATTCTTGTAGAGAGCTGATCTGCAACTCAGCGTAGTTCTGGCACAATATAATCATTCTTACCTTGTCCTGCAGACTTCTTTGTTCCACAGGACAGGGAGGTATAGGAACTGTTTGTCCAGATCCTACCTGCTAGTTGATACAGCCACTACGTAGCCAGTCCTTGCCAGGCCTTTATATCAACCTCACTCTTTAGCTGCCCTCAGACCACCACCTGAGCAATAGGTTCAGTTCTTAGTCCAGTACTCCAGTCTGTGTTAAACTTTTCAATCCCGCATTCTTGCTTCTCTGGTTACCCACTTTAGCTTGTATTTGACTTTGCGTGTTCACTGCTAACCCTTACCTTTGGCCTGTCCCTTTTTTTAAATCTGCCTGTCAACTTTGTGCAAAGCTCTGGTTCTAATCCTTGGTCAGTTGCCATCTGCACAGGAGGGCCACAACCTGGTCAACCCTCCAATAGAGTCCATCACTCCTTGCTGGTGCTCTGGTTAAAATCTGGTGGCAAGTATTTAGGCTCTGTGCCTTGGACTTTTAAAGAGCTCAAAAACAACCCGGCGCTTGGTATCCTGGGTACCCTTTATTACCAAACACAGCAGCTAAGTGGATTTCCTCCCACACTCCAAAGACGTGCTGGTGGGCTAATTGGCTCCTGTCTAAATTGGCCCTAGTATGTGTATGTATGAATGTGAGATAGGGACCTTAGATTGTACACCCCTTGAGGGTTAGGGACTGATGTGAATGTACAATATAAATATGTAAATGTATATAAGTACCTGTATTAAATAAATAAATCAAAATAAACAACATCAAATGGATAAAATACAGTTTGATAGGTCTACGGACATTTAAACCACTTTGAGCCTTCCTCATAGCTATGGGTAAGGGTTGGGATGGCTGTGACACTTCAGCGTACCAGTTGAGCCATTTCTTAGCCATTTGATGCAATAAAAGATACCAAGGATCTTAACTGGAGTGCTGGCTTTGCTTGTTTTGTTACTGAAGTGGTTGAAGTGGCTGAGGTTGAAGTGGCTGAGGTTGAAGTGACTTATTGTTACTGAAGTGGCTTGCAGAGGCTTAAGCTGAGCACCATTGTTCTCTGATGAATGGAATTGGGCAAAGTGATTAAGGGCAGCTGTCTTACTGTCTGGTTTCTCCAAGGTATATATAGCATAGAGAGTCCACTATCTATTATTGTCCAAGACATCAACAGACTAAATTTGTAGTTTAAAAACAATCATAATGTGCAGAACTAATGCTGGGCCTCCTTAATAGACAGCCCAGCTTCCGCTGTTAACATGTAAGCACCGTGTAATTTAATATTTATTTGTAAAAGAATGATTTTATTTAAAAAAAAAGAAAACTAATGAAATATAAAATCAGTTAAGAAATCTAAGGTGTCAAAAAAATTAAAGTCAACCAAAAACTGATATTACCCTGAAGAAGTCACGTGACCAGTGCCGCAAAGCGTCGGAAGGAGCCTAGTGACGTCACTTCCGGTGTTGCGCAAACTGGAATTTGCGATGTGAGGAACCATTTTGGTTGATGGATATATACACACGTTTGCTATTTTATTATCTTTGTGAGTTCCTTTTACAATTGAATAAAGCGGGTTTTTTTTTATGGGGTTGCACTATGATCTGTTCTCTTTCCTCTTGATCATACACCATCCCATTGGGAATTGTCCAAGACAGCAATACAGATTATATTTTCAGTTTAAAAATAGTCAGAATGTGCAGAGCTAATGCTGGGCTTCCTTAATAGACAGCCCAGCTTCACCTGCTAACATGTAAGCACCGTGTATATAATATTTATTTGTAAAGAATGATTTTACAAAAAAAAAACTGAACGAAATATAAAATCGGTTAAGAAATCTAAGCTGTCAAAAAAATTATTTCAATAAATATATATATATATATATATATATATATACACACATACACACATTGCATGTTGAAATGCATTTTTTTATATATTACAATATATGAAAAATATTTTTAAAAATATATTTTTTTTAAAATCTATTCTTCAGATTTTTTTTAACATATAAAAAATAATTTTAACATATATTTTTACATATATTTGTAAATGCATTCCAAAAATGTAGATTAAATGTATTTTTAAAGACATACAGTATATTTAAAAATGTATTTTTAAAAATATTTCTCATATATTTTGTAATAACAAAGCATTTCAACATACAGTATATATATATATATATATATATATATATATATATATATATGGGAATTTTTGGAACTTTAGTATCCGCTTCTTTTTCAAGATGACCATGCAAAGAAAAATCCAGACGATCATTCATCCGATATTCTCATCATGTGTACAAAGCAGTAGATTGAAAAAGAATAATATCATTGGTGAGCTCATTAGCGCCCCTGTTTATAACTACCACCCACATGGAATACAACCAAAATTGTAGTATTTCCAGTATATGTCAATATATTTGGGAGGAAATTTTTTCAAATATATTTAAAATATATTTTTCTTCCATGTAGGAATCCATGGGTGGCTGAACATCACTGAAATGGCGGCACGCTGTGAGATGGCATACCTGCTTTTAGTCTCACTTGGAGTGACAATCCTACAGTTGTTTTAGTAACTTTCCTTAAGTCCGCATTAATAAATTATGAACGGGTCACAAAATACAGCATCGTGTTTTTTATTATGATACCTTTTCGCATTGAAATACAATCCTTGAGCTCCAGGTGACTTGGCATAGGCTGCAATGCTGTAAGCAGCTTGTCCTCAGTCACCTTTGATGATGCCATTCCAGTGATATGAGTCAGAGACGTGAGGGTTGCTTTCCCGCATGGCTGGTTTGTCCCGGTCCGCACTGTGGGGTTTGGATCTCACACTTTGCAAAACATTTCAATGTTTTTTAATTACAAACCCAATATTCCCAATGCACATGTTCCTGCAGATGGCTATTCAGTATAGCTGGATGTTGTAGTGACTACAGGCCGAGATCCGTAGACAGTCCAAGTGAAGAAATGTCACCAGCACACCAAGGATTCCTCAAGAATGGGTCCAAAGTGTCAATTTGTAGTCACATAATAAACACAAGGAAACGTTTTGGAACCACGCAGGGCCCCTTCGTCAGGCAAGTGAGGCCTGATGACAGAGCTTTGCATGGCTTTGAAGCGTTGCCTTGTGTTTATCATATGACCATTGAAAGCTTTGGACCCATTCTTGAGGAATCCTTGGTGTGCTGGTGACATTTCTTCACATGTTTTTTAGTTATTGCTTTAAATGTAAGCACTCTGGGCAGATATTTCCTCTATTCCTGTCCCTGTGACACCTACTATATACAAGAATTGGAGGGGTGCAATTGTCCTCGGGACACAAGTGCACAGACTGCAATAAAAGCACTGTTATTATTATTATTATACAGGATTTATATAACAGTTTTCTCAGCGCTTTACAATATAACGGGAGACAATACAGCAACATTACAGTTCAATACAAGAGGGATAGGAGGGCCCTGATCCTTGGAGCTTACAATCTAGGGGGGAGGGGCTTGTGGTACAAAAGGTAGTAACTGTGGGGGATGGACTGGTTGGAAGAGTAGAAGATTCCATTATTAGCTGAAGGCAGGATAGGCTTCCCTGAAGAGACAGGTTTTCAGAGATCGCCTAAAAGTGAGCAGAGTAGACGATAGTCTGATAAATTGGGGTAGAGAGTTCCAGAGGATGGGGAAGCTCTTGAGAAGTCCTGGAGATGAGCATGGGAGGAGGAGACAAGGGTGCTAGAGAGTAGGAGGTCTTGCGAGGAGCGGAGAGTACGGTTTAGGTGATATTTAGAGACAAGATCGGTGATGTAATTTGGGGCAGAGTTATAAATGGCTTTATTCGTTATTGTAAATGTTTTGAATTATATCCGTTGGGCAATGGGAAGCCAGTGGAGGGATTGGCAGAGAGGGATGGAGGACACTGAGTGGAGGCCAGTGGAGGGATTGGCAGAGAGGGATGGAGGACACTGATTGGAGGTCAGTGGAGGGATTGGCAGAGGGGTGGAGGACACTGAGTGGAGGCCAGTGGAGGGATTGGCAGAGAGGGATGGAGGACACTGAGTGGAAGCCAGTGGAGGGATTGGCAGAGAGGGGTGGAGGACACTGAGTGGAAGCCAGTGGAGGGATTGGCAGAGAGGGATGGAGGACACTGAGTGGAAGCCAGTGGAGGGATTGGCAGAGAGGGATGGAGGACACTGAGTGGAGGCCAGTGGAGGGATTGGCAGAGAGGGGTGGCAGATACTTTGCTTTTGCTGTGTCGTATCTCTAGTCTAATCCTAGTTTTATAACTATTTCTGTGTACATTTGTTTGTGTGTGTTTCTTTCTTTTTTTGTTTTTTTTTCCAACATCTCTTTTAACATTCTGCTAAAACTTTGTGAAATAGTACTGCCTGGACCTTGAAGAAGGGGACATACCCCGAAAGCTTGTCCTCAAAATTGTATGTTAGTGCAAATAAAAAAAGTATCACATCAGAACTCAATTGTTTCTGTTTAAAGAAAAAAAGTTTTGTTTGTCATTTTCCAAAAACTTGTGGTAAAAAAATTAATTCTTCTATTGATTCAACGTGCCTCTCAGCAAATAGTTTGGGGTGTCTACTTTCCAAAAAGGGGTCATTTAGGGGGGTGGGGGCATTTTATGCCCAGCATTAGAAGTTTATGCCACACATCATTCACTCTTCTAACCACCTGAACACCAAGCCTTTTCTGACACTTTTTGTTCACATGAAAAAAATCAATATTTTTTGCTAGGAAATTAATTTAAACCCCAAACATATATTTTTTTAAAGCAAACACCCTAGTGAATAAAATGGTGGGTGCTGCAATTTTTTATGTCACATAGTACTCGCGCAGCGGTTTTTCAAATGCAATTTTTAAAACAAAAATACACTTTTTTTACTTTTAATGCACAAAAACACAATATATTGGCCAATTATTTGGTAAGATGTAAAAGATGATGGTATGCCGAGTAAATAGATACCAAACATGACATGATTTAAAACTGTGTCTGCCCCGTGCAATGATGACAAACTGCATACGTTTTTAATATGCATAGGCAACGTTTTAAAAGCCTTTACAAACTACCATTTTAGATTTACAGAGGAGGTCTACTGTTAGAATTACTGCCCTTGATCTGACGTTAACGGCGATACCTCACATGCATGGTGCAACCGCTGTTTACATACCGGCCCAAAAAACATTTTTATTTTTACACAAAATTGTCACTTAAATGATTTATTCCTCACACATGCCATGGGTATATGTGGAATTACACCCCAAAATACATTCTGCTACTTCTCCTGAGTATGGGGGTACCACATGTGAGAGACATTTTGGCAGTCCAGCCAAGTACAGGACCCTAAAATTCAATATTCACCTTCAGGCTTTTAAAGTTCTTTATTTCCTCATTACACTTCCTAACTACCTATCACAGTTTCAGAGGCCCTGAAATGCCAGGATAGCACCAACCCCCCCGCCCCCCTCCCAAATGACCCCTTGTTGGAAAGTAGACACTCCAAGGAATTTGATAAGAAGCATGGTGAGTATTTTTAAGATCTTGTTTGTTGCCAAATGTTTTTGGAAAATGAAGAAAAAAAAAACATATTTTTTCTTTTCTTTTTTTATATTTCAAAACCTTGTGAGAAAAAATTTGATCTGAAAAATACTCACCCAGCCTCTTTTTAAATTCCTTGGGGTGGAACAAACAGGGATCATTTTGGGGAATTTACTGCTATCCTGACATTTCAGGGTTTCCGAAACTGTGATAGGTAGTGAGGAAGTGTAATGAGGAAGTTACGCACCTTCAGGCTTTCAAAGTATTCATTGGATTTCAGGCTCCTGTATGTGGCTAGGCTCCCAAAAAGTCTCACACATGTGGTATCCCCATGCTCGGTAGAGGTAGCAAAATGTATTTTGGGGTGTAATTCCACATATACCCATTGCTTGTGTGAGACATAAATCATTTAAATGGCAACTTTGTGCAAAAAAAAAAAAAAGTTTTTGTCATTTTCCAGAAACTTGTGGGAAAAAAAAAATCTTCCATGGACTCAATATGCCTCTCAGCAGATAGCTTAGGATGTCTACTTTCTAAAAAGGGATCATTTGGAGGTGTTTGTACTGTCCTGGTATTTTAGCACCTCAAGAAATGTGATGGGCAGTCAGAAAGTAAAATCTGTGTAAATGTATCTATACCATAGTTTGTAGACGCTATAACTGTCACACAAAGCGATCAATATACACTTATTGGGATTTTTTTGACCAAAAACATGGAGCAGAATACATTTTGGCCTAAATGTATGACGAAATTTTAGTTTTTTTGGATATTTTTTATGACAAATGAGAAAATACCAATTTTTTACAAAAAAATTATTTTTCTTCAAAACTTTGTTTATTGTGCCAAAAATAAAAAGCGCACCGGTGATCAAATACCACCAAAGGAAAGCTCTATTTGTGTGAAAAAAAGGACATAAATTTCATTTATGTACCGTATTGCATGACCGCGCAATTGTCTGTTAAACTAGTGCAGCGCTGCAAATCAAAAAAATGGCGTAAATTGCAGTATCTATCCCATAGTTTGTAGACGCTATAACGTTCACACAAAGCAATCAATATACACTTATTGGGATTTTGTTGACCAAAAACATGGAGCAGAATACATTTTGGCCTAAATTTATAACTGACTTTGAGTTTATTATATATTATTTATAGCCGAAAGTAAAAAATATCATTTTTCTTCCAAATTTTCGGTCTTTTTTTGTTTATAGCGCGAAAAATAAAAAGCGCACAGGTGATCAAATACCACAGAAAGAAAGCTGTATTTGTGTGAAAAAAAGGACGCAAATTTTGTTTGGGTACAGAACTGCATGACCGCGCAATTATCAGTTGAATTAGCGCAGTGCCGAATAGCAGAAAGTGGTGTGGTCAGGAAGGGGGGTAAATCCTGTAGAGGGCAAGTGGTTAATGCTAATAAAGGGGGGGTAATAAAAGTCCCCATTTTGGTGGTTCCAGCTCCAGATAAAAAGGTCTGAACCCACATAATGCAGAAAGAATGAAAAGAAAGCAGAAAAGCGCGCGCTACTAAGTGTGTAAGTTTAATGGGAAGTAAAGAGTTAATAATGAAATGCACTCCCTGTGTAAGGGAAGATAAGGCGTGTCACCATGTTCCCAGAAGAATCTCCTCCCAGGAAAGGCTTTCCGAATTGATCAAATGGCAGAAACTGAATGGTAAAAATGTGGCGTGTGAAATCCCCATTCAGGCATAGAGAGCAGGAGATGGACATCAAAAGTTGACGGAGGCGGGTCTCGAACCTACGAGGCGTTGAGCTCAGTACACCATGCCGTGCACTTAACCACTATACTACGGTCACTTCCGGGTTCGGCACCTATCAAACTACCCTTTGTTTTGAATATGACGTAGCTATAGAGCAGTGCTTAACTGCTTCCTGCCTGCTAGATGAGGAAATGCCGGGTGGAAGGCGGTTCTGTACGTAGCGGGGCTGCGGAGACCGACTGATCGTGCCTGAAAACAGCACATGCGCACTTGGATTAGGGAATACAGAACTTCCGACCGCCGCGTGCCCCCTGAGTTGCGCATGCGTAGTTAGAGTCGGAAGATGTCAAAGGGCCGTTTGGTAGATGTATGTATCCGGCGATGGCCGTAGCTTAGTGGTTAGCGAACCAGTCCGCTGAGCGCATGGTCGTAGGTTCGAGGCACACCTCTGTCACCCAGGCTGAGGATTAGTAGGTTATAGGCTCCACACCGGATGAGTACACCGAAGCACCTTAGACAGTCTGGGGGAGTCGGTTTAAGAGCAATATCCTCTGACTGTGGGGCTCGCTGTGGATTTGAGACGACACCATCGCCTACATTTTTCAACATTCACTTTCTCACATTTCATCCATTCCGACTGCATTTCATTATTAACTCTTTACTTCCCATTAAACTTACACACTTAGTAGCGCGCGCTTTTATGCTTTCTTTTCATTCTTTCTGCATTATGTGGGTTAACACCTTTTTATTTGGAGCTGGAACCACTAAAATGGGCACTTTTTATTACCCCCCCTTTTTTTAGCATTAACCACTTGCCCTTTACAGGATTTACCCCCCTTCCTGACCACGCCTCTTTTTGCTACTCGGCACTGCACTAATTCAACTGATAATTGCGCGGTCATGCAATGCTGCACCCAAACGAAATTTACGTCCTTTTTTTCACACAAATAGAGCTTTCTTTTGGTGGTATTTGATCACCTGTGCGCTTTTTATTTTTTGCGCTATAAACAAAAAAAGACCGAAAATTTGGAAGAAAAATGATATTTTTTACTTTATATAAATATAAATAATATATAATAATCTGAAAGTTAGTTATAAATTTAGGTCAAAATGTATTCTGCTCCATGTTTTTGGTCCAAAAAATCCCAATAAGTGTATATTGATTGCTTTGTGTGAACGTTATAGCGTCTACAAACTATGGTATAGATACTGCAATTTACGCCATTTTTTTTGCTATACAGCGCTGCGTTAGTTTAACGGACGATTGCGCGGTCATGCAATACGGTACATAAATGAAATTTATGTCTTTTTTTTCACACAAATAGAGCTTTCTTTTTGTGGTATTTGATCACCTGTGCGCTTTTCATTTTTTTTTTTTTTTTTTCTCAAAAAACTTTTGAGAAAAAATATTTCTTTTTTAAAAAAAACGATATTTTCTCATTTCTGTCATAAAAAATATCCAAAAAAACTAAACTTTTGTCATACATTTAGGCCAAAATGTATTCTGCTACATGTTTTTGGTTAAAAAAATCCCAATAAGTGTCTTTTGATTGCTTTGTGTGAAGTTATAGCGTCTACAAACTATGGGATAGATAATGGAATTTACACAGCTTTTACTTTCTGACTGCCCATCACATTTCTTGAGGTGTTAAAATACCAGGATAGTACAAACACCCCCAAATGACCCCTTTTCGGAAAGTAGACACCCTAAGCTATCTGCTGAGAGGCATATTGAGTCCATGGAAGATTTATTTTTTCCACAAGTTTCTGGAAAATGATAAAAACATTTTTTTTTTACACAAAGTTGCCATTTAAATTATTTAATGTCTCGCGCAAGCCATGGGTATATGTGGAATTACACCCCAAAATACATTCTGCTACTTCTAGCGAGTATGGGGGTACCACATGTGTGAGACTTTTTGGGAGCCTTGCCACATACAGGAGCCTGAAATCCAATGACCACTTTGAAAGCCTGAAGGTGCGTAACTTCCTCATTTCACATCCTCACTACCTATTACAGTTTCGAAGGCCCTGAAATGCCAGGATAGCACCAAACCCCCCCAAATGACCCCTTGTCACATGTCACATTGGAGAGATTCCCCATCCCCACTAACAGCACCAACCTGAAGGAGTCTCATGACCCTTTCTTCATCTATCCAAAATTAATTAAAGCATTTTGGCAAAAGTTGAGCTTTCATATTTTGGGTCTAAATTATTCCCTTTCGTCATGTGCCAAAATATAATGTTTTCCTTCTTTGCTGGTCAATGATGCTTTTTAAGTCATTCTTAGAGGTTGAATATTATTATTCTTAAACAGGATTTATATAGCGCCAACAGTTTGCTCAGCGCTTTAAAATATAACGGGAGACAATACAGCAACAATACAGTTGTAATGGACCACCTGACAGCACCTCTATCAGTCCCCTGATAGAGCCTCCCCAGAGTGCGGAGTCTAAGTACCGGAGCACTTGTTCACCAGGGCCCCTGATGGTGGGGATGGACTTGGAGCGCTCCGGGACCAGGTCGCAGTTACCGGGTATCTCTACCAGAGGTAGAGGAGTCTGCCAGAGGCTCCTGTGGGTTAAGAGTCTGATGTGAGGGAGCCCGGGGATCCCTGAGGGATGGATGGATGAGCAAGATCAAACAGGCCGTGTCGGTAACTAGCGGGTCGGTGCGGTACAAGACGATAGGCAAAGGATAGTCGGGTCACATGCAGGGTCAATACCAGAAGATCAGATCTATAAGGGAGCATCCAGGAGCAGAGTCAGGCAAGCCAAGGGGTCAGGACAGGAGAAGGCAACAAGGTCAGACAATCCAGATCAGAGTACTCACAGCACAGGCAACAGGATACGCAAAGACCATTCGGCAACAAGTGTCTGTTCAGGGCTGGTTTAAGTAGCCCGCCCTGCACCTGGCAGGGGCAGCCTAGGTCCCAGTGCCTGCCCAGTACTGTCATAGACAACGGGTGCACCTGGGTCCTAGTGCCCTGCTGCCTGCATGTCTTGACAGACACCTACGCATGTGTAGACCCATGCGTCGCGATGGTCCCTGACAACAGTTCAAAACAAAAGGGATAGGAGGGCCCTGATCCTGGGAGCTTACAATCTAGGAGGGAGGGGCTAGTGGTACAAAAGGTAGCAACTGTGGTGATGGACTGGTTGCAAGAGTAGAAGATTCCATTTTTAGCTGATGGCAGGATAGGCTTCCCTGAAGAGATAGGTTTTCAGAGATCTGCTAAAAGTGAGCAGAGTCAGCGGTAGACATGGGCTTTCTGTAGTACAAAGTCTAAAAGCATCCACTCCTTCCTAACCAGCAGACCATGAAAGGAGATAGAGGTTTTGCTGTAGGATACACTTGGGTCATATATTTCAAGGGGGCCCCACTTGGAATAACTCCAGTACCAAAGCTGTATCCGAAGGTCACACTCAATGGCTCTTCATGTATTATACCACTAATTGTTCTGTTCAACTCTTGGTGTCATGGGCATGGAAAAGATCCAATGGTAGATATGGACTTCCTGTAGTACAAAGTCTAAAAGCATCCACTCCTTCCTAACCTTCCTAAACAGCAGACCATGAAAGGAGGTAGAGGTTTTGCTGTAGGATACACTTGGGTCATAACTTTCAAGGGGGCCTCACTTGGACTAACTCCAGTACCAAAGCTGTATCTGAAGGCCACACTCAATGGCTCTTCATGTTTTATACCACTAATTATTCTGTTCAACTCTTGGTGTCATGGGCATGGAAAAGATCCAACTGTAGATATGAGCTTTCTGTAGTACAAAGTCTAAAAGCATCCACTCCTTCCTAACCAGCAGACCATGAAAAGAGGTAGGGGTTTTGCTGCAGGATACACTTGGGTCATGACTTTCAAGGGGGCCTCACTTGGACTAACCCCAACACCAAAGCTGTTCTGAGGGCCACAAACAATACCTCTTTATGTCTTATACCACTAATTGTTCTGTTTAACCATTGGTGTCATGGGCATGAAAAAGATCCAATAGTAGACATGGACATTCTGTAGTGTGAAGTGTAAAACCATGCAACTCATCTTGATGGATAGATTTGACAGAAGCATGTAATTATGAAGCGGAATCTTAGTTTACATACCTGAATACGTCATATGAATGACTTGGTGGAGGGACACCTCCCTTGTCCATTCTCGTAGAGAGCAGATCTGCAACTCAGCGTAGTTCTGGCACAATATAATCATTCTTAGCTTGTCCTGCAGTCTTCTCTGTCCCACAGGACAGGGAGGTATAGGAACTGTTTGTCCAGATCCTACCTGCTAGTTGATACAGCCACTATGTAGCCAGTCCTTGCCAGGCCTTTATATCAACCTCACTCTTTAGCTGCCCTCAGACCACCACCTGAGCAATAGGTTCAGTTCTTAGCCCAGTGCTCCAGTCTGTGTTAAACTTTGCAATCCCGCATTCTTGCTTCTCTGGTTACCCACTTTAGCTTGTATTTGACTTTGCGTGTTCGCTGCCAACCCTTACCTTTGGCCTGTCCCTTTTCTTAAATCTGCCTGTCAACTTTGTGCAAAGGTCTGGTTCTAATCCTTGGTCAGTTGCCATCTGCACAGGAGGGCCACAACCTGGTCAACCCTCCAGTAGAGTCCATCACTCCTTGCTGGTGCTCTGGGGAAAAGCTGGTGGAAAGTATTTAGGCTCTGTGCCTTGGCCTTTTAAAGAGCTCAAAAACAAGCCGGCACTTTGTATCCTGGGTACCCTTTATTACCAAACACAGCAGCTAAGTGGATTTCCTCCCACAGTCCAAAGACGTGCTGGTGGGCTAATTGGCTCCTGTCTAAATTGGCCCTAGTATGTGTATGTATGAATGTGAGATAGGGACCTTAGATTGTATGCTACTTGAGGGTAAGGGACCTTAGATTGTACACCCCTTGAGGGTAAGGGACCTTAGATTGTATACCCCTTGAGGTTAAGGGACCTTAGACTGTACACCCCTTGAGGGTAAGGGAATTTTTGGAACTTTAGTAACCGCTTTGTTTTCGAGATGACCATGCAAAAAAAAAAACAGATGATCATTCATCCGATATTCTCATCATGTGTACAAAGCAGTAGATTGAAAAAGAATAATAACATTGGTGAGCTCATTAGCGCCCTTGTTTATAACTACCGCCCACATGGAATACAACCAAAATTGTAGTATTTCCAGTATATGTCAATATATTTGGGAGGAATATTTTTCAAATATATTTAAAATATATTTTTTTCCATGTTGGAATCCATGGGTGGCTGAACATCACTGAAATGGCAGCACCCTGTGAGATGGCATGCAGGAATCAATTATACAGCATTACTATAATGTCCAGGAGTGACATCACCGCCCTCCAGATATAGTGACATCACCGCCCTCCAGATATAATATACAGAGTGACATCACCGCCCTCCAGATATAGTGACATCATCGCCCTCCAGATATAGTGACATCACCGCCCTCCAGATATAATATACAGAGTGACATCACCGCCCTCCAGATATAAGATATATTATACAGGAATGACATCACCGCCCTCCAGATATAATATACAGAGTGACATCACCGCTCTCCGGATATAAGATATATTATACAGAGTGACATCACCGCCCTCCAGATATAAGATATATTATACAGGAGTGACATCACCGCCCTCCAGATATAAGATATATTATACAGAGTGACATCACCGCTCTCCGGATATAAGATATATTATACAGAGTGACATCACCGCCCTCCAGATATAAGATATATTATACAGGAGTGACATCACCGCCCTCCGGATATAAGATATATTATACAGGAGTGACATCACCGCCCTCCGGATATAGGATATATTATACGGGGGTCGGGGCTGACTGAGGTCGGTGATGGAGAAGACAGGAAGATCGATCAGATCAGCAGATAAAGTCGCTGTGTGAAGTTTGCCTCCCCCGCCTTGGCAGAGAGGGGTGGAGGACACTGAGTGGAGGCCAGTGGAGGGATTGGCAGAGAGGGGTGGAGGCCAGTGGAGGGATTGGCAGAGAGGGGTGGAGGACACTGAGTGGAGGCCAGTGGAGGGATTGGCAGAGAGGGGTGGCAGATGCTTTGCTTTTGCTGTGTCTTATCTCTAGTCTAATCCTAGTTTTATATCCATTGCTGTGTACATTTGTTTGTGTGTGTTTCTTTCTGTTTTTTTTTTCTTTTCAACATCTCTTTTAACATTCTGCTAAAACTTTGTGAAATAGTACTGTCTGGACCTTGAAGAAGGGGACATACCCCGAAAGCTTGTCCTCAAAATTGTATGTTAGTGCAAATAAAAAAAGTATCACATCAGAACTCAATTGTTTCTGTTTAAAAAAAAAAATTTTTGTTTGTCATTTTCCAAACACTTGTGGTAAAAAAATTAATTCTTCTATTGATTCAACGTGCCTCTCAGCAAATAGTTTGGGGTGTCTACTTTCCAAAAAGGGGTCATTTTGGGGGGTGGGGGCATTTTATGCCCAGCATTAGAAGTTTATGCCACACATCATTCACTCTTCTAACCACCTGAACACCAAGCCTTTTCTGACATTTTTGTTCACATGAAAAAAATCTGTATTTTTTTGCTAGGAAATTAATTTAAACCCCAAACATTATATATTTTTTTAAAAGCAAACACCCTAGTGAATAAAATGGTGGGTGCTGCAATTTTATATGTCACATATACTCGCACAGCAGTTTTTCAAATGCAATTTTTAAAACAAAAATACACTTTTTTTACTTTTAATGCACAAAAACACAATATATTGGCCAATTATTTGGTAAGATGTAAAAGATGATGGTATGCCGAGTAAATAGATACCAAACATGACATGATTTAAAACTGTGTCTGCCCCGTGCAATGATGACAAACTGCATACGTTTTTAATATGCATAGGCAACGTTTTAAAAGCCTTTACAAACTACCATTTTAGATTTACAGAGGAGGTCTACTGTTAGAATTACTGCCCTTGATCTGACGTTAACGGCGATACCTCACATGCATGGTGCAACCGTTGTTTCCATACTGGCACAGGGTCAACGCTCACGAACACAGGTGGGGGAAGGGGGCAAAATTCATAGTTTTGGAGGCCCTGAAATGCCAGGATAGCACCAAACCCCCGAAATGACCCCTTTTTAGAACGTAGGCACTCCAAGGAATTTGATAAGAAGCATGGTGAATATTTTGCCAAATGTTTTTGGACAATGAAGAAAAAAAACATATTTTTTCTTTTCTTTTTTATATTTCAAAACCTTCTGAGAAAAAATTTGATCTGAAAAATACTCACCCTAACTCTTTTTAAATTCCTTGGGGTGTCTACTTTCCAAAAAGGGATCATTTTGGGGGGTTTACTGCTATCCTGACATTTCAGGGTTTCCGAAACTGTGATAGGTAATGAGGAAGTGTAATGAGGAAGTTACGCACCTTCAGGCTTTCAAAGTGGTCACTGGATTTCAGGCTCTTGTATGTAGCTAGGCTCCCAAAAAGTCTCACACATGTGGTACCCCCATACTCGGTAGAAGTAGCAGAATGTATTTTGGGGTGTAATTCCACATATACCCATGGCTTGTGTGAGACATAAATCATTTAAATGGCAACTTTGTGTAAAAAAAAAAAAATGTTTTTGTCATTTTCCAGAAACTTGTGGGAAAAAAATAAATCTTCCATGGACTCAATATGCCTCTCAGCAGATAGCTTAGGGTGTCTACTTTCCAAAAAGGGATCATTTGGGGGTGTTTGTACTTTCCTGGTATTTTAGCACCTCAAGAAATGTGATAAGCAGTCAGAAAGTAAAATCTGTGTAAATTTATCTATACCATAGTTTGTAGACGCTATAACTTTCACACAAAGCAATCAATATACACTTATTGGGATTTTTTTGACCAAAAACATGTAGCAGAATACATTTTGGCCTAAATGTATGACGAAATTTTAGTTTTTTTGGATATTTTTTATGACAAATGAGAAAATACCATTTTTTTACAAAAAATTTATTTTTCTTCAAAACTTTGTTTATTGCGCCAAAAATAAACCGCGCAATTGTCCATTAAACTAGTGCAGCGCTGTATAGCAAAAGAAATGGCGTAAATTGCAGTATCTATACCATAGTTTGTAGACACTATAACTGTCACACAAAGCAATCAATATACACTTATTGGGATTTTTTTGACCAAAAACATGGAGCAGAATACATTTTGGCCTAAATTTATAACTGACTTTGAGTTTACTATATATTTTTTATAGCCGAAAGTAAAAAATATAGTTTTTCTTCAAATTTTTCGGGTTTTTTTGTTTATAGCGCGAAAAATAAAAAGCGCACAGGTGATCAAATACCACCGAAAGAAAGCTGTATTTGTGTGAAAAAAAGGACGTAAATTTTGTTTGGGTGCAGCATTGCATGACCGCGCAATTATCAGTTGAAGTAGTGCAGCGCCGTGTAGCAGAAAGAGGCGTGGTCAGAAAAAGGGGTAAATCCTCTGGAGGACAAGTGGTTAATGCTAAAAAAGGGGGGGTTATAAAAAGTCCCCATTTTGGTGGTTCCAGCTCCAGATAAAAAGGTCTGAACCCACATAATGCAGCAAGAACGAAAAGAAAGCAGAAAAGCGCGCGCTACTAAGTGTATAAGTTTAATGGTAAGTAAAGAGTTAATAATGAAATGCACTCCCTGTGTAAGGGAAGATAAGGCGTGTCACCATGTTCCCAGAAGAATCTCCCCCCAGGAAAGGCTTTCCGAATTGATCAAATGCCAGAAACTGAATGGTAAAAATCTGGCGTGTGAAATCCCCATTCAGGCAGAGAGAGCAGGAGATGGGCATCAAAAGTTGACGGAGGCGGGTCTCGAACCTACGAGGCGTTGAGCTCAGTACACCATGCCGTGCACTTAACCGCTATACTACGGCCACTTCCGGGTTCAGCCCCCATCAAACTGCCCTTTGTTTTGAATGTGACGTAGCTATAGAGCAGCGCTTAACTGCCTCCTACCTGCTAGATCAGGAAATGCCGGGTGGAAGGTGGTTCTCTACATAGGCGCGGCTGCGGAGACCGACTGATCATGCCTGAAAACGGTTTGATACATCTATCTATCGAGCTGTGGTGTAGCTTAGTGGTTAGCGAACCAGTCTACTGAGCACATGGTCGTAGGTTCGACGCACACCTCTGTCACTCAGGCTGCGGGGTGGTAGGTTATAAGGCCCCATACCGGATGAGCACACCGAAGCTCCTTAGGCAGTCTGGGTGAGTCTGTTAGGAGCCCAGCTCCTCCGTCTGTGGGCTCGCCTGTGGATGTGAGACGCCATCGCCATTTTTTTTTAACATTCACTTGCTCACATTTCATCCATTCCGAAAGCCACAGGGAGTGCATTTCATTATTAACTCTTTACTTCCCATTAAACTTACACACTTAGTAGCGCGCGCTTTTATTCTTTCTTTTCATTCTTTCTGCATTATGTCAGTTAAGACCTTTTTATCTGGAGCTGGAACCACCAAAATGGGGACTTTTTATTACCCCCCCTTTTTTACCATTAACCACTTGCCCTCTACAGGATTTACCCCCCTTCCTGACCACGCCTCATTCTGCTATTCCGCGCTGCAATAATTCAACTGATAATTGCGCGGTCATGCAGTGCTGCACCCAAACAAAATTTACGTCCTTTTTTTCACACAAATACAGCTTTCTTTCGGTGGTGTTTGATCACGTGTGTGCTTTTTATTTTTCGCGCTATAAACAAAAAAAGACCGAAAATTTGGAAGAAAAATGATATTTTTTACTTTCGGCTATAAATAATATATAATAAACTCAAAGTTAGTTATACATTTAGGCCAAAATGTATTCTGCTCCATGTTTTTGGTCAAAAAATCCCAATAAGTGTATATTGATTGCTTTGTGTGGAAGTTATAGCGTCTACAAACTATAGGATAGATACTGCAATTTACGCCTTTTTTTTGCTATACAGCTCTGCACTAGTTTAACGGACAATTGCGCGGTCATGCAATACGCTACATAAATGAAATTTATGTCTTTTTTTCACACAAATAGAGCTTTCTTTTGGTGGTATTTGATCACCTGTGCGCTTTTCATTTTTTTTTTCAAAAAACTTTTGAGAAAAAATATTTCTTTTTTAAAAAAAACGATATTTTCTCATTTCTGTCATAAAAAATATCCAAAAAAACTAAACTTTTGTCATAAATTTAGGTCAAAATGTATTCTGCTACATGTTTTTGATTAAAAAAATTCCCAATAAGTGTATATTGATTGCTTTGTGTGAAGTTATAGCGTCTACAAACTATGGGATAGATAATGGAATTTACACAGCTTTTACTTTCTGACTGCCCATCACATTTCTTGAGGTGTTAAAATACCAGGACAGTACAAACACCCCTAAATGACCCCTTTTCAGAAAGTAGACACCCTAAGCTATCTGCTGAGAGGCATATTGAGTCCATGGAAGATTTATTTTTTTCCACAAGTTTCTGGAAAATGATAAAAACATTTTTGTTTACACAAAGTTGCCATTCGTTTGGGTACAGCACCGCATGAGCGCGCAATTATCAGTTGAATTAGTGCAGCGCTGAGTAGCAGAATGTGGCATTTGATCACCTGTGCGCTTTTTATTTTTGGCGCTATAAACTAAAAACTTTTGAGAAAAAATATTTCTTTTTTTAAAAAAACAATATTTTCTCATTTCTGTCATAAAAAATATCCAAAAAAACTAAACCTTTGTCATAAATTTAGGCCAAAATGTATTCCGCTACATGTTTTTGGTTAAAAAAAATCCCAATAAGTGTATATTGATTGCTTTGTGTGAGAGTTATAGCGTCTACAAACTATGGGATAGATAATGGAATTTACACAACTTTTACTTTCTGACTGCCCATCACATTTCTTGAGGTGCTAAAATACCAGGACAGTACAAGCACCCCCAAATGACCCATTTTTGGAAAGTAGACACCCTAAGCTATCTGCTGAAAGGCATATTGAGTCCATGGAAGATTTTTTTTTTTCCACAAGTTTCTGGAAAATGACAAAAACTTTTTTTTTTTTTACACAAAGTTGGATTTTGGGGTCCTGTACTTGGCTAGACTACCAAAACATCTCTCACATGTGGTACCCCCATACTCAG
Source organism: Staurois parvus (assembly GCF_062004578.1). NCBI lineage: Eukaryota > Metazoa > Chordata > Amphibia > Anura > Ranidae > Staurois > Staurois parvus. Next base: position 430,339 of record NW_028318998.1, read on the forward strand.
GAGAAGTAGCTGAATTTTTTGGGGGGAGTATTTCCACATATACCCATGGGATGTGTGAGCAATAAATCATTTAAGTGACAATTTTGTGTAAAATAAAAAAGGTTTGCTGTTCTAACTTTCCCAAACTATACTAAAAAAAGGCTTTTTTTGTCAGTGTCACATTGGAGAGATTCCCCATCCCCACTAACAGCACCAACCTGAAGGAGTCTCATGATCCTTTCTTCGTCTATCCAAAATTAATTAAAGCATTTTGGCAAAAGTTGGGCTTTCATATTTTGGGTCTAAATTATTCCCTTTCGTCATGTGCCAAAATATAATGTTTGCCTTCTGTGCTGGTCAATGATGCTTTTTAAGTCATTCTTTGAGGTTGAAAATTATTATTATTATACAGGATTTATATAGCGCCAACAGTTTGCTCAGCGCTTTACAATATAACGGGAGACAATACAGCAACAATACAGTTCAATACAAGAGGGATAGGAGGACCCTGCTCCTTGGAGCTTACAATCTAGGAGGGAGGGGCTAGTGGTACAAAAGGTAGTAACTGTGGGGGATGGACTGGTTGGAAGAGTAGAAGATTCCATTATTAGCTGAGGGCAGGATAGGCTTCCATGAAGAGATAGCTTTTCAGAGATCGCCTAAAAGTGAGCAGAATAGGCGATGGTCTGATAAATTGGGGTAGAGAGTTCCAGAGGATGGGGGAAGCTCTTGAGAAGTCCTGGAGATGAGCATGGGAGGAGGAGACAAGGGAGCTAGAGAGTAGGAGGTCTTGCGAGGAGCGGAGAGTGCGGTTTGGGTGATATTTAGAGACAAGATCGTTGATGTAATTTGGGGCAGAGTTATAAATGGCTTTATATGTTATTTTTAATGTTTTTAATTTTATCCGTTGGGCAATGGGAAGCCAGCGGAGGGATCGGCAGAGAGGGGTGGCAGATACAGAACGGTTAGTAAGGTGGATGAGTCTGGCAGCAGCATTCATGACAGACTGAAGAGGGGATAGCCTGCGGTGAGGTCGGCCAATGAGGAGGGAGTTACAATAGTCGAGTCGTGATATAACAAGGGAGTGGATAAGTTGCTTAGTAGTTTCCGAGGTTAGGAATGGGCGTATCTTGGAGATGTTGCAGAGGTGAAGTCTGCAAGATTTGGACAGTGAATGGATTTGGGACTGAAAGGACAGATGGAAGTCTAGAATAACACCTAGTACCCTGGCATGAGGGGAGGGACTGATGATTGGGTTATTGATCTTGATGGAGAAGTCAGGGGAGGGGGCACGGGCTGGGGGGAATACTAAGAGCTCAGTTTTGGAAAGATTGAGTTTGAGGAAGTGGAGTGACATCCATGCCGATATGTCACTAAGTAGGTTAGTAATGCAAGAGGAGACTGAAGGGGTGAGGTGAGGAGGAGACTGAAGGGTTGAGGTGAGGGGTAGAAAGATAGATTTGTATGTCATCAGCATAGAGATGGTACTTAAAGCCATGGAAGTTTATCAAGTGACCAAGGGAGGAGGTGTAGATGGAGAAGAGAAGGGGTCCAAGGACAGAACCTTGAGGGACCCCTACAGAAAAAGGGAGTGAAGAGGAGGAGGCAGCATTATAGGTAATGCTGAAGGAGCGCTGCGATAGGTAGGAGGAGAACCAGGAGAGAGCAGAGTCTCTGAGGCCAAGAGAGTGGAGTTTTTTGAGGAGGAGGGGATGGTCAACTGTATCAAAAGCTGCAGAAAGGTCAAGTAGTAAGAGTACGGAGTAGTGGCCATTGGTTTTAGCTGTTAGTAGATCATTAGTGAGTTTTAGTGATTTTGTACTGCTTGGTGGAACAAACCTTCACCATGTCATTTATATGGGCGAGGTCTACACTCCAAAGCCATCAATGAAAAACCAATCTAGATAAAATCTGGGTAGATATCAGAAGTTCCAATTGTCCAGCATTCTCACAATCCATCATGTCTTCTTTAGCTTTTCTTGATATGATTGTATAAGATTACGGCAAGTAGAAATATTATGAGCCCAGACAGTGCCAGTCGGACAATATTTTGCAGTTTACAGTCATCTTTTTCTATTCTTCCTGGAAAAGTTAAAGAAAAACATCAATGATTTATAGCAAAAAAAATATCATCTATCATACATGTATAATTATTTGTGAACAAGTAAATGTAGGACTCATTACATCATATGAACAGATGACATCATTCATCTATTTATATAGCATAGCAAAAAAACTCACTGGGCAGAGACCATGCCATGACCACGTTGTTTGTTTTCTCTGAAACCCCTTATAAGTTTTTTTTCCTTTTATAATTAATATTGTCAGAAAAAGTAACCCCAATACCAAAGCTGTATCAATGGCTCTTCATGTCTTTTACCACTAATTGTTCTGTTCAACTCTTGGTGTCATGGGCATGGAAAAGACCCAGTGGTAGACAGGGGCATTCTGTAGTACAAAGTCTAAAAGCATCCACTCTTTCCTAACCAGCAGACCATGAAAGGAGGTAGGGGTTTTTCTGTAGGATACACTTGGGTCAGAACTTTCAAAGGTGCCTCACTTGGACTAACTCCAGTTCCAAAGCTGTATCTGAAAGTCACATTCAATGGCTCTTCATGGCTTACATCACTAATTGTTCTGTTCAACTCTTGGTGTCATGGGCATGGAAAAGATCCAATGGTAGACATGGGCTTTCTGTAGTACAATGTCTAAAAGCATCCACTCCTTCCTAACCAGCAGACCATGAAAGGAGGTAGTGGTTTTGCTGTAGGATACACTTGGGTCATAACTTTCAAGGGGGGCTCACTTGGACTAACTCCAGTACCAAAGCTGTATCTGAAAGCCACACTCAATGGCTCTTCATGTATTATACCACTAATTGTTCTGTTCAACTCTTGGTGTCATGGACATGGAATAGATCCAACTGTAGATATGAGCTTTCTGTAGTACAAAGTCTAAAAGCATCCACTCCTTCCTAAGCAGCTGACCATGAAAGGAGGTAGGGGTTTTGCTTTAGGATACACTTGGGTCATAACTTACAAAGGTGCCTCACTTGGACTAACCCCAACACCAAAGCTGTTCTGAGGGCCACAGACAATACCTCTTTATGTCTTATACCACTAATTGTTCTGTTCAACCGTTGGTGTCATGGGTATGAAAAAGATCCAATAGTACTAGACATGGGCATTCTGTAGTGTGAAGTCTAAAACCATCCAACTCATCTTGATGTATAGATTTGACAGAAGCATGTAATTATGAAGCGGAATCTTAGTTTACATACCTGAATACTTCATATGAATGACTTGGTGGAGGGACACCTCCCTTGTCCATTCTTGTAGCGAGCTGATCTGCAACTCAGCGTAGTTCTGGCACAATATAATCATTCTTACCTTGTACTGCAGACTTCTTTGTTCCACAGGACAGGGAGGTATAGGAACTGTTTGTCCAGATCCTACCTGCTAGTTGATAAAGCCACTACGCAGCCAGTCGTCGCCAGGCCTTTATATCAACCTCACTCTTTAGCTGCCCTCAGACCACCACCTGAGCAATAGGTTCAGTTCTTAGTCCAGTGCTCCAGTCTGTGTTAAACTTTTCAATCCCGCATTCTTGCTTCTCTGGTTACCCACTTTAGCTTGTATTTGACTTTGTGTGTTCGCTGCCAACCCTTACCTTTGGACTGTCCCTTTTCTTAAATCTGCCTGTCAACTTTGTGCAAAGCTCTGGTTCTAATCCTTGGTCAGTTGCCATCTGCACAGGAGGGCCACAACCTGGTCAACCCTTCAGTAGAGTCCATCACTCCTTGCTGGTGCTCTGGGGAAAATCTGGTGGAAAGTATTTAGGCTCTGTGCCTTGGCCTTTTAAAGAGCTCAAAAACAAGCCGGCACTTTGTATCCTGGGTACCCTTTATTAACAAACACAGCGGCTAAGTGGATTTCCTCCCACAGTCCAAAGACGTGCTGGTGGGCTAATTGGCTCCTGTCTAAATTGGCCCCAGTATGTGTATGTATGAATGTGAGATAGGGACCTTAGATTGTACGCCCCTTGATGGTTAGGGACCTTAGATTGTACGCTATTTGAGGGTAAGAGACCTTAGATTGTATACCCCTTGAGGGTTAGGGACCTTAGATTGTACACCCCTTGAGGGTAAGGGACCTTAGATTGTACACCCCTTGAGGGTAAGGGACCTTAGATTGTACACTCCTTGAGGGTTAGGAACTGATGTGAATGTACAATATAAATGTGTAAATGTATATAAGTACCTGTAATAAATAAAAAATCAAAATAAACAACATCAAATGGCTAAAATATAGTTTGATAGGTCTGCTGACATTTAAACCATTTCCTCATAGCTATGGGTAAGGCTTGGGATGGCTGTGACACTTCAGCATACCAGTTGAGCCATTTCTTAGCCATTTGATGTAATAAAAGATACCAAGGATCTTTACTGGAGTGCCGGCTTGTTTTGTTACTGAAGTGGTTGAAGTGGCTGAGGTTGAAGTGGCTGAGGTTGAAGTGGCTGAGGTTGAAGTGACTTATTGTTACTGAAGTGGCTTGCAGAGGCTGAAGCTGAGCACCATTGTTCTCTGATGAATGGAATTGGGCAAAGTGATTAAGGGCAGCTTTCTTACTGTCTTGTTTCTCCAAGGTATATACTGTATAGCATAGAGGGTCCACTATCTATTATTGTCCAAGACAGTAACAGACTAAATTTGTAGTTTAAAAACAGTCAGAATGTGCAGAGCTAATGCTGGGCCTCCTTAATAGACAGCCCAGCTTCCGCTGCTAACATGTAAGCACCGTGTATTTAATATTTATTTGTAAAAGAATGATTTTATTAAAAAAAAGAAAACTAATGAAATATAAAATCGGTTAAGAAATCTAAGGTGTCAAAAAAAATTAAAGTCAACCGAAAACTGATATTACCCTGAAGAAGTCACGTAACCAGACCAACGCGTCGGGAGGAGCCTAGTGATGTCACTTCTGGTGTTGCGCAAACCGGAATTTGCGATGTGAGGAACCGTTTTGGTTGATGGATATATACACATGCTTGCTATTTTATTATCTTTGTGAGTTCCTTTTACAATTGAATAAAGCGGTTTATTTTTTTATGGGCTTGCACTATGATATGTTCTCTTTCCTCTTGATCATACACCATCCCATTGGGAATTGTCCAAGACAGCAATACAGACTATATTTTTAGTGTAAAAACAGTCAGAATGTGCAGAGCTAATGCTGGGCTTCCTTAATAGACAGCCCAGCTTCAGCTGCTAACAGCTGCTAACATGTAAGCACCATGTATTTAATATTTATTTGTAAAGAATTATTTTATTGAAAAAAAACTGAACGAAATATAAAATCGGTTAAGAAATCTAAGCTGTCAAAAATATTATTTCAATAACTATATATATATATATATATATATATATACATACATACATACACACACTGCATGTTAAATTGCGTTTTTTATATATTACAATTGTATTTTTAAAGACATACATATATATATATATATATATACGGGAATTTTTGGAACTTTAGTAACCGCTTCGTTTTCAAGATGACCATGCAAAAAAAAATCCAGACGATCATTCATCCGATATTCTCATCATGTGTACAAAGCAGTAGATTGAAAAAGAATAATATCATTGGTGAGCTCATTAGCGCCCCTGTTTATAACTACCACCCACATGGAATACAACCAAAATTGTAGTATTTCCAGTATATGTCAATATATTTGGGAGGAATATTTTTCAAATATATTTAAAATATATTTTTCTTCCATGTTGGAATCCATGGGTGGCTGAATATCACTGAAATGGCAGCACCCTGTGAGATGGCATACCTGCTTTTAGTCTCACTCGGAGTGACAATCCTACAGTTGTTTTAGTAACTTTCCTTAAGTCCGCATTAATAAATTATGAACGGGTCACAAAATACAGCATCGTGTTTTTTATTATGATACCTTTTCGCATTGAAATACAATCCTTGAGCTCCAGGTGACTTGGCCTAGGCTGCAATGCTGTAAGCAGCTTGTCCTCAGTCACCTTTGATGATGCCATTCCAGTGATATGAGTCAGAGACGTGAGGGTTGCTTTCCCGCCTGGCTAGTTTGTCCCGGTCCGCACTGTGGGGTTTGGATCTCACACTTTGCAAAACATTTCAATGTTTTTTAATTACAAACCCAATATTCCCAATGCACATGTTCCTGCAGATGGCTATTCAGTATAGCTGGATGTTGTAGTGACTACAGGCCGAGATCCGTAGACAGTCCAAGTGAAGAAATGTCACCAGCACACCAAGGATTCCTCAAGAATGGGTCCAAAGTGTCAATTTGTAGTCACATAATAAACACAGGGAAACGTTTTGGAACCACGCAGGGCCCCTTCGTCAGGCAAGTGAGGCCTGATGACAGAGCTTTGCATGGCTTTGAAGCGTTGCCTTGTGTTTATCATATGACCATTGAAAGCTTTGGACCCATTCTTGAGGAATCCTTGGTGTGCTGGTGACATTTCTTTACCTGTTTTTTAGTTATTGCTTTAAATGTAAGCACTCTGGGCAGATATTTCCTCTATTCCTGTCCCTGTGACACCTACTATATACAAGAATTGGAGGGGTGCAATTGTCCTCGGGACACAAGTGCACAGACTGCAATAAAAGCACTGTTATTATTATTATTATACAGGATTGATATAACAGTTTTCTCTTTACAATATAACGGGAGACAATACAGCAACATTACAGTTCAATACAAGAGGGATAGGAGGGCCCTGATCCTTGGAGCTTACAATCTAGGGGGGAGGGGCTTGTGGTACAAAAGGTAGTAACTGTGGGGGATGGACTGGTTGGAAGAGTAGAAGATTCCATTATTAGCTGAGAGCAGGATTGGCTTCCCTGAAGAGACAGGTTTTCAGAGATCGCCTAAAAGTGAGCAGAGTAGACGATAGTCTGATAAATTGGGGTAGAGAGTTCCAGAGGATGGGGAAGCTCTTGAGAAGTCCTGGAGATGAGCATGGGAGGAGGAGACAAGGGTGCTAGAGAGTAGGAGGTCTTGCGAGGAGCGGAGAGTACGGTTTGGGTGATATTTAGAGACAAGATCGGTGATGTAATTTGGGGCAGAGTTATAAATGGCTTTATTCATTATTGTTAATGTTTTGAATTATATCCGTTGGGCAATGGGAAGCCAGTGGAGGGATTGGCAGAGAGTAATGGAGGACACTGAGTGGAGGCCAGTGGAGGGATTGGCAGAGAGGGATGGAGGACACTGATTGGAGGTCAGTGGAGGGATTGGCAGAGAGGGGTGGAGGACACTGAGTGGAGGCCAGTGGAGGGATTGGCAGAGAGGGGTGGAGGACACTGAGTGGAGGTCAGTGGAGGGATTGGCAGAGAGGGGTGGAGGACACTGAGTGGAGGCCAGTGGAGGGATTGGCAGAGAGGGATGGAGGACACTGATTGGAGGTCAGTGGAGGGATTGGCAGAGAGGGGTGGAGGACACTGAGTGGAGGCCAGTGGAGGGATTGGCAGAGAGGGATGGAGGACACTGAGTGGAGGCCAGTGGAGGGATTGGCAGAGAGGGATGGAGGACACTGAGTGGAGGCCGGTGGAGGGACTGGCAGAGAGGGGTGGCAGATACTTTGCTTTTGCTGTGTCCTATCTCTAGTCTAATCCTAGTTTTATAACTATTGCTGTGTACATTTGTTTGTGTGTGTTTCTTTCTGTGTTTTTTTTTTTTCAACATCTCTTTTAACATTCTGCTAAAACTTTGTGAAATAGTACTGCCTGGACCTTGAAGAAGGGGACATACCCCGAAAGCTTGTCCTCAAAATTGTATGATAGTGCAAATAAAAAAAGTATCACATCAGTACTCAATTGTTTCTGTTTAAAGAAAAAAAGTTTTGTTTGTCATTTTCCAAAAACTTGTGGTAAAAAAATTAATTCTTCTATTGATTCAACGTGCCTCTCAGCAAATAGTTTGGGGTGTCTACTTTCCAAAAAGGGGTCGTTTAGGGGGGTGGGGGCATTTTATGCCCAGCATTAGAAGTTTATGCCACACATCACTCACTCTTCTAACCACCTGAAGACCAAGCCTTTTCTGACACTTTTTGTTCACATGAAAAAAATCAGTATTTTTTGCTAGGAAATTAATTTAAACCCCAAACATATATTTTTTTAAAGCAGACACCCTAGTGAATAAAACGGTGGGTGCTGCAATTTTTTATGTCACATAGTACTCGAGCAGCGGTTTTTCAAATGCAATTTTTAAAACAAAAATACACTTTTTTTACTTTTAATGCACAAAAACACAATATATTGGCCAATTATTTGGTAAGATGTAAAAGATGATGGTATGCCGAGTAAATAGATACCAAACATGACATGATTTAAAAGTGTGTCTGCCCCGTGCAATGATGACAAACTGCATACATTTTTAATATGCATAGGCAACGTTTTAAAAGCCTTTACAAACTACCATTTTAGATTTACAGAGGAGGTCTACTGTTAGAATTACTTCCCTTGATCTGACGTTAACGGCGATACCTCACATGCATGGTGCAACCGCTGTTTACATACCGGCCCAAAAACAATTTTTTTTTTACACAAAATTGTCACTTAAATGATTTATTCCTCACACATGCCATGGGTATATGTGGAATTACACCCCAAAATACATTCTGCTACTTCTCCCGAGTATGGGGGTACCACATGTGAGAGACATTTTGGCAGTCCAGCCACGTACAGGCCCCCAAAATTCAATATTCACCTTCAGGCTTTTAAAGTTCTTTATTTCCTCATTACACTTCCTAACTACCTATCACAGTTTCAGAGGCCCTGAAATGCCAGGATAGCACCAACCCCCCCCCCCCCCCCCAAATGACCCCTTTTTGGAAAGTAGACACTCCAAGGAATTTGATAAGAAGCATGGTGAGTATTTTTCAGATCTCGTTTGTTGCCAAATGTTTTTGGAAAATAGAGAAAAAAAAACATTTTTTCTTTTCTTTTTGTTATATTTCAAAACCTTGTGAGAAAAAATTTGATCTGCAAAATACTCACCCTGCCTCTTTTTAAATTCCTTGGGGTGTCTACTTTCCAAAAAGGGATCATTTTGGGGAGTTTACTGCTATCCTGACATTTCAGGGTTTCCGAAACTGTGATAGGTAGTGAGGAAGTGTAATGAGGAAGTTACGCACCTTCAGGCTTTCAAAGTGGTCATTGGATTTCAGGCTCCTGTATGTGGCTAGGCTCCCAAAAAGTCTCACACATGTGGTACCCCCATACTCGGTAGAAGTAGCAGAATGTATTTTGGGGTGTAATTCCACATATACCCATGGCTTGTGTGAGACATAAATCATTTAAATGGCAACTTTGTGTAATAAAAAAAAATGTTTTTGTCATTTTCCAAAACTTGTGGGAAAAAAATAAATCTTCCATGGACTCAATATGCCTCTCTGCAGATAGCTTAGGGTGTCTACTTTCCAAAAAGGGATCATTTGGGGGTGTTTGTACTGTCCTGGTATTTTAACACCTCAAGAAATGTGATAAGCAGTCAGAAAGTAAAATCTGTGTAAATTTATCTATACCAGGGGTGGGCAAACTTTTTGACTTGAGTACCGCAATGGGTTCATATATTGGACCCGGGGGCCAGACCAAGAGTAGATGAATGATGTGTATGTGTCATCCATAGTAAGTATAGTAATTAATCCCCCATATAGAAATTCATCCCCCATAGTAATTCATCCCCCATATAGTAATTCATCCCCCATAGTAATTCATCCCCCATATAGTAATTCATCCCCCATAGTAATTCATCCCCCATATAGTAATTCATCCCCCATAGTAATTCATCCCCCATAGTAATTCATCCCCCATATAGTAATTCATCCCCCATAGTAATTCATCCCCCATATAGTAATTCATCCCCCATATAGTAATTCATCCCCCATATAGTAATTCATCCCCCATAGTAATTCATCCCCCATAGTAATTCATCCCCCATATAGTAATTCATCCCCCATAGTAATTCATCCCCCATATAGTAATTCATCCCCCATAGTAATTCATCCCCCCTATAGTAATTCATTCCCCATATTAATTCATCCCCCATATTAATTCATCCCTCATATAGTATTTCATCCCCCACAGTACTATTCCCCCGAAGTAGTAAGCCAAGTCCCCCCTGTGTCAATTCACTTACCTTTGCTCCGCGCGTTCCTCTCGCCGTGTTCCCGCGCCGTTCCGGTCTTTAGGGCGGACTGTGAGAGGAGCCTAGCTCCCCTCACGTTCGTCACGCTGCCCCGCCTACACACATCCTGACAGCCAATGTATCACGCTCCGCGGGCCGGATTAAAAGGTCTGCCGGGCCTAATATGGCCCGCGGGCCGTAGTTTGCCCATTGCTGATCTATCCTATAGTTTGTAGACGCTATAACTGTCACACAAAGCGATCAATATACACTTATTGGGATTTTTTTGACCAAAAACATGGAACAGAATACATTTTGGCCTAAATGTATGACGAAATTTTAGTTTTTTTGGATATTTTTTATGACAAATGAGAAAATACCATTTTTTACAAAAAATTTATTTTTCTTCAAAACGTTGTTTATTGCGCCAAAAATAAAAAGTGCACAGGTGATCAAATACCACCAAAGGAAAGCTCTATTTGTGTGAAAAAAAGGACATAAATTTCATTTATGTACCGTATTGCATGACCGCGCAATTGTCCGTTAAACCAGTGCAGCGCTGTATAGCAAAAAATGGCGTAAATTGCAGTATCTATACCATAGTTTGTAGACGCTATAACTGTCACACAAAGCAATCAATATACACTTATTGGGATTTTTTTCACCAAAAACATGGAGCAGAATATATTTTGGCCTAAATGTATAACCAACTTTGAGATTATTATATATTATTTATAGCCGAAAGTAAAAAAATATCATTTTTCTTCCAAATTTTCGGTCTTTTTTTGTTTATAGCGCGAAAAATAAAAAGCACACAGGTGATAAAATACCACCGAAAGAAAGCTCTATTTGTATGAAAAAAAGGACGTAAATTTTTTTTGGCTTCAGCACTGCATGACCGCGCAATTGTCAGTTGAATTAGCGCAGCGCCGTGTAGCACAAAGAGGCGTGGTCAGGAAGGGGGGTAAATCCTCTGGAGGGCAAGTGGTTAATGCTAAAAAGGGGGGTCATAAAAAGTCCCCATTTTAGTGGTTCCAGCTCCAGATAAAAAGGTCTGAACCCACATAATGCAGAAAGAATGAAAAGAAAGCAGAAAAGCGCGCGCTACTAAGTGTATAAGTTTAATGGTAAGTAAAGAGTTAATAATGAAATGCACTCCCTGTGTAAGGGAAGATAAGGCGTGTCACCATGTTCCCAGAAGAATCTCCCCCCAGGAAAGGCTTTCCGAATTGCTAAAATGACCGAAAATGAATGGTAAAAATATGGCGTGTGAAATCCCCATTCAGGCATAGAGAGCAGGAGATGGGCATCAAAAGTTGACGGAGGCGGGTCTCGAACCTACGAGGCGTTGAGCTGAGTACACCGGGCCGTGCACTTAAGCACTACACTACGGCCACTTCCGGTTTCGGATCCTATCAAACTGACCTTTGTTTTGAATATGACGTAGCTATAGAGCAGCGCTTAACTGCCTCCTGCCTGCTAGATGAGGAAATGCCGGGTGGAAGGCGGTTCTCTACGTAGCGGGGCTGCGGAGAGCGACTGATCGTGCCTGAAAACAGCACATGCGCACTTGGATTAGGGAATACAAAACTTCCGACCGCAGCGCTGCGTGCCCTCTGAGCCGCGCATGCGTAGTTAGAGTCGGAAGATGTCAAAGGCCCGTTTGTATGTATGTACAATGTATGTATGTATGTATTCAGCGGTGGTCGTAGCTTAGTGGTTAGCGAACCAGTCTACTGAGCGCATGGTCGTAGGTTCGAGGCACACCTCTGTCACTCAGGCTGCGGGGTGGTAGGTTATAAGGCCCCATATCGGATGAGCACACCGAAGCTCCTTAGGCAGTCTGGGTGAGTCTGTTAAGAGCCCAGCTCCTCCGTCTGTGGGCTCGCCTGTGGATTTGAGACGACACCATCGCCGCCAACATTTTTTAACATTCACTTTCTCACATTTCATCCATTCCGACTGCATTTCATTATTAACTCTTTACTTACCATTAAACTTATACACTTAGTAGCGCGCGCTTTTATGCTTTCTGTTCATTCTTTCTGCATTATGTGGGTTAAGACCTTTTTATTTGGAGCTGGAACCACTAAAATGGGGACTTTTTATTACCCCCCTTTTTTTAGCATTAACCACTTGCCCTCTACAGGATTTACCCCCCTTCCTGACCACGCCTCTTTCTGCTACTTGGCGCTGCGCTAATTCAACTGATAATTGCGCAGTTATGCAATGCTGCACCCAAACGAAATTTACGCCCTATATTTTAACACAAATACAGCTTTCTTTCGGTGGTATTTGATCACCTGTGCGCTTTTTATTTTTTACGCTATAAACAATAAAAGACCGAAAATTTGGAAAAAAATTATATTTTTTACTTTCGACTATAAATAATATATAATAATCTCAAAGTCAGTTATAAATTTAGGTCAAAATGTATTCTGCTCCATGTTTTTGGTCCAAAAAATCCCAATAAGTGTATATTGATTGCTTTGTGTGAACGTTATAGCGTCTACAAACTATGGTATAGATACTGCAATTTACACCATTTTTTTGCTATACAGCATTGCACTAGTTTAACAGACAATTGCGCAATCATGCAATATGGTACATAAATAAAATTTATGTCCTTTTTTTAACACAAATAGAGCTTTCTTTTGGTGGTATTTGATCACCTATGCGCTTTTTATTTTTGGTGTTATAAATAAAAAAAATTTGAGAAAAAATATTTCTTTTTTTAAAAAAACGATATTTTCTCATTTCTGTCATAAAAAATATCCAAAAAAACTAAACTTTTGTCATAAATTTAGGCCAAAATGTATTCTGCTACATGTTTTTGGTTAAAAAAATCCCAATAAGTGTCTATTGATTGCTTTGTGTGAAGTTATAGCGTCTACAAACTATGGTATAGATAATGGAATTTACACAGCTTTTACTTTCTGACTGCCCATCACATTTCTTGAGGTGTTAAAATACCAGGATAGTACAAACACCCCTAAATGACCCCTTTTTGGAAAGTAGATACTCTAAGCTATCTGCTGAGAGGCATATTGTGTCTATGGAAGATTTATTTTTTTTCCACAAGTTTCTGGAAAATGACAAAAACTTTTTTTTTTTACACAAAGTTGTCATTTAAATGATTTATGTCTGGCACAAGCCATGGGTATATGTGGAATTACACCTCAAAATACATTCTGCTACCTCTTCCGAGTATGGGAATACCACGTGTGAGACTTTTTGGGAGCCTAGCCACATACAGGAGCCTGAAATCCAATGACCACTTTGAAAACCTGAAGGTGTGTAACTTCTTCAGTTCACTTCCTCACTACCTATCACAGTTTCGAAGGCCCTGAAATGCCAGGATAACAGTAAACTCCCCAAAATGACCCCTTTTTGGAAAGTAGACACCCCAAGGAATTTAAAAAGAGGTGTGGTGAGTATTTTGCAGAGCTCATTTTTACTCACAAGGTCTTTTAATATAAAAAAAGAAAAGAAAAATATATGTTTTTGTTTTTTTTTCTTCAATTTTCAAAAACTTGTGGCAACAAATGAGATCTGCAAAATACACACCATGCTTCTTATCAAATTCCTTGGAGTGTCTACTTTCCAAAAAGTGGTCATTTGGGGAGGAGGGGGGGGGGTGGTGCTATCCTGGCATTTCAGGGCCTCCGATACTGTGATAGGTAGTCAGGAAGTATAATGAAGAAATAAAGAACTTTAAATGCCTGAAGGTGAATATTGGATTTTGGGGTCCTGTACTTGGCTAGACTGCCAAAACATCTCTCACATGTGGTACCCCCATACTCGGGAGACGTAGTTGAATTTTTGGGGGGAGTAATTCCAAATATACCCATGGCATGTGTGAGGAATAAATCATTTAAGTGACAATTTTGTGTAAAAAAAAGGTTAGCTGTTCTAACTTTCCCCAACTATACTAAAAAAAAAGCTTTTTTTCGTCAGTGTCACATTGGAGAGATTCCCCATCCCCACTAGCAGCACCAACCTGAAAGAGTCTCATGATCCTTTCTTCGTCTATCCAAAATTAATTAAAGCATTTTGGCAAAAGGTGGGCTTTCATATTTTGGGTCTAAATTATTTCCTTTCGTCATGTGCCAAAATATAATGTTTGCCTTCTGCGCTGGTCAATGATGCTTTTTAAGTCATTCTTAGAGGTTGAATATTATTACTATTATTATACAGGATTTATATAGCGCCAACAGTTTGCTCAGCGCTTTACAATATAACGGGAGACAATACAGCAACAATACAGTTCAATACAAGAGGGATAGGAGGGCCCTGCTCCTTGGAGCTTACAATCTAGGAGGGAGGGGCTAGTGGTACAAAAGGTAGTAACTGTGGGGGATGGACTGGTTGGAAGAGTAGAAGATTCCATTATTAGCTGAGGGCAGGATAGGCTTCCCTGAAGAGATAGGTTTTCAGAGATCGCCTAAAAGTGAGCAGAGTAGGCGATGGTCTGATAAATTGGGGTATAGAGTTCCAGAGGATGGGGGAAGCTATGGAGAAGTCCTGGAGATGAGCATGGGAGGAGGAGACAAGGGAGCTAGAGAGTAGGAGGTCTTACGACGAGCGGAGAGTGCGGTTTCGGTGATATTTAGAGACATGATCGGTAATGTAATTTGGGGCAGAGTTATAAATGGCTTTATAGGTTATTGTTAATGTTTTGAATTGTATCTGTTGGGCAACGGGAAGCCAGTGGAGGGATTGGCATCCCTCCCTGCCAATCCCAGTGGAGGGATTGGCAGGGAGGGATGGCAGATACAGAACGGTTAGTAAGGTGGATGAGTCTGGCAGCAACATTAATTTTAGACTGAAGAGGGGATAGCCTGCTATGAGGTCGGCCAATGAGGAGGAAGTTACAATAGTCGAGTCGTGATATAACAAGGGAGTGAATAAATTGCTTAGTAGTTTCCGAGGTTAGGAATGGGCATATCTTGGAGATGTTGCAGAGTTGAAGTCTACAAGATTTGGACAGTGAATGGATTTGGAACTGAAAGGACAGATGGGAGTCTAGGATTACACCTAGTACCCTGGCATGAGGGGAGGGACTGATGATTGTGTTATTGATCTTGATGGAGAAGCCAGGGGAGGGGGCATGGGCTGGGGGGAATACTAAGAGCTCAGTTTTGGAAAGATTGAGTTTGAGGAAGTGGAGTGACATCCATGCCAATATGTCACTTAGTAGGTTAGCAATGCGAGAGGAGACTGAAGAGGCGAGGGGTAGAATGATAGATTTGTATGTCATCAGCATAGAGATGGTACTTAAAGCCATGGGAGTTTATCAAGTGACCAAGGGAGGAGGTGTAGATGGAGAAGAGAAGGGGTCCAAGGACAGAACCTTGAGGGACCCCTACAGAAAGAGGGAGTGAAGAGGAGGAGGCAGCATTATAGGTAATGCTGAAGGAGCGCTGCGATAGGTAGGAGGAGAACCAGGAGAGAGCAGAGTCTCTGAGGCCAAGAGAGTGGAGTTTTTTGAGGAGGAGGGGATGGTCAACTGTATCAAAAGCCGCAGAGAGGTCAAGTAGTAAGAGTACGGAGTAGTGGCCATTGGTTTTAGCTGTTAGTAGATCATTAGTGAGTTTTAGTGAGTTTGTACTGCTTGGTGGAACAAACCTTCACCATGTCATTTATATGGGCGAGGTCTACACTCTTCTCCTGATACATAAGGCCAAAGCCATCAATGAAAAACCAATCTAGATAAAATCTGGGTAGATATCAGAAGTTCCAATTTTCCAGCATTCTCACAATCCATCATGTCTCCTTTAGCTCTTCTTGATATGATTGTATAAAATTACGGCAAGTACAAATATTATGAGCCCAGACAGTGCCAGTCGGACAATATTTTGCAGTTTATAGTCATCTTTTTCTATTTTTCCTGGAAAAGTTAAAGAAAAACATCAATGATTTATAGCAAAAAAATATGATCTATCATACATGTATAATTATTTGTGTACAAGCAAATGTAGGAATCTTTACATCACATCAACAGATGACATCATACATCTATTTATATAGCATATGGCATACCATGCCATGAGCACATGTTGTTTGTTTTCTCTGAAACCCCTCATAAGTTTTTTTTCGTTTTATAATTAATATTGTCAGAAAAAGTAACCTCAGTACCAAAGCTGTATCTGAAGGCCACTCTTAATGGCTCTTCATGTATTATACCACTAATTGTTCTGTTCAACTCTTGGTGTCATGGGCATGGAAAAGACCCAGCGGTAGACTTGGGTTTTATGTAGTACAAAGTCTAAAAGCATCCACTCTTTCCTAACCAGCAGACCATGAAAGGAGGTAGGGGTTTTGCTGTAGGATATACTTGGGTCAGAACTTTCAAATGTGCCTCACTTGGACTAACCCCAGTACCAAAGCTGTATCTGAAGGTCACACTCAATGGCTCTTCATGGCTTACATCACTAATTGTTCTGTTCAACTCTTGGTGTCATAGGCATGAAAAAGATCCAATGGTAGACATGGGTTTTCTGTAGTACAAAGTCTAAAAGCATCCACTCCTTCCTAACCAGCAGACCCTGAAAGGAGGTAGTGGTTTTGCTGTAGGATACACTTGGGTCATAGCTTTCAAGGGGGCCTCACTTGGACTAACTCCAGTACCAAAGCTGTATCTGAAGGCTACACTCAATGGCTCTTCAAGTATTATACCACTAATTGTTCTGTTCAACTCTTGGTGTCATGAGCATGGAAAAGATCCAAATGTAGATATGAGCTTTCTGTAGTACAAAGTCTAAAAGCATCCACTCTTTCGTAACCAGCAGACCATGAAAGGAGGTAGGGGTTTTGCTGTAGGATACACTTGGGTCATAACTTTCAAAGGTGCCTCACTTGGACTAACCCCAACACCAAAGCTGTTCTGAGGGCCACAGACAATACCTCTTTATGTCTTATACCACTAATTGTTCTGTTCAACCATTGGTGTCATGGACATGAAAAAGATCCAATAGTAGACATGGGCATTCTGTAGTGTGAA